>NC_080044.1:39166316-39271480 GCF_012489685.1 Lotus japonicus
TGATGACCGAAGAGTGTAGTGCCATTTTGCAAAGAAAGATGCCTAAGAAGAGAAGAGATCCCGGGAGTTTTACTATTCTGGTGGAGATTGAGGGGTTAACTGTGGTAGAAGCCTTGTGTGATTTAGGAGCGAGTATCAACTTGATGCCGCTTAGTATGTTTGAAAGGTTGAACTTAGGTGAGGTTACCCCAACTATGATTTCTTTGCAAATGGCGGATAGGTCTTTAAAAACCCCTTACGAGATCATTGAAGATGTTGTGATTAAGGTGGATAAGTTTGTCTTCCCAGTGGATTTTGTCATTCTAGACATGGAAGAGGACTCAAAAGTCCCTCTCATACTGGGGAGACCATTCTTAGCCACTGGTGAGGCTGAGATTAAAGTGGCTAAGGGAACTCTAACTTTGAAAGTCGGTGAAGATGAGGTCCTCTTCAATATTTTTGACTCTTTGAAACACCGAGCGGATGAGGAAGTTTTCCGATGTGAAGTAGTGGATGAGCTCGTGTGGGAAGAGTTTGTCAGGATATCTATTAAGGACCCCTTGGAAACAACAATCATGGAGGGGCTAGAGATAGAGGACCAAAATCTTGAGAGTGAACTTGATTCTTTGTACCATGAGGTGAATGCTACTCTAACTCAATTAGAATCTGTCTCATCCCTTTCCACCAAAAGGATTTGGAAAGAAGAATTAATTAGGGATGAGGAGATTCCGATTGAGGAGAAGAGTGAGCTCAAGCTGTAACACCCCACTTTTCGTTATTAGGTTATTTATTATTTTATTTTAATTATTATGTTATATGGTAATTTGATAATTTATGTGATTTAATTTGATGATTATGTGATTATGTGATTTAATTAGATGATAAGGTCATTAAGTTATTTTATTAAATAATGATGTGATATAGATAAATAAGGGTTTTAGGTTTTAAGTGAGTAGTTGGGAGTGGGGCCCATTGTAAGATTATTTAAGGGTTATGAGAGAATTAAAAAGAGAAAAATCAGAAAATTAGGATTAGAGAAGCAGCAGAACAGAGGAACACGTGAAAGGTGAAGGAGAGGAGAAAAGGTGGAGAAAACCTAGAGTTTGATCTTCAAGAAGAAAAGGGTCAAGGAGGCTTTGTACCCGTGTCATAGAAGGTAAGGGTTTGAATTTACCTTGTGTAATTGTAGAATAACAGAGGTTGTGTAAGGCCCGAGTTTTTAAGTTCATGCTAAGTGAATAAACTTCTTATTCACGATTAGGGTTGATGTAATGTGAAGGGAAACCTGAACGAAAGTTTATTAAATGAAATATATTTATGAAGGAGAAAGTTCAGGAAAAGTTCAAGGATTTCATTATGATCGATAAAAGTTATAGCACGAACGTTTTACGCTTAAACCTAGGTCAGAAACCCTAGTATATAGCTAATTTTCACTTTTAGGCACGATGGCAGTTAATTCCAAAAATCTTCAGAGAAATGTTAGAACTTCTCTTTTTCCACATATCACGATCGTCTCGAGGCGAAACTCTAGGATCTACGAACGTCCGATTCCAATCATCGGAAGTTTGCCGAAACCGAATCCCTGGTATTTCAAAACCCTAGAATCACCCGACTATGGGGACTTTATCTATTCAGAGCTTCAAATGAATATTCTACACGCGTACACCCATTTCTCTTGATGATTTCAATCTTTCTTCCGAAGGAAGTTTTCTATTCCGACATTCGATGCAAAAAGCAACTTATCGGGTAAAATAGTTTTACACCGACTTTGCACCGACTTTGCATTAGTTGCCAAAAATACAAGGAGACATCTTCTTAGCTTAGGAATTCCTTTGCCAAAACCTATCTTAGAATTCATGGAGAATGATGCCGGAAAAATCAGATTCGCGAAACTTTCATTTTCCCGCGAATTTCCAACCTCTATATATAGCCAAGAAATGAGAAAAAACAAATATCTTACCCATTTCTTCCCAAGGAGGCCGCGAGTTTGCTAAGGAGAGGAGGAGAAGAGATTTTGTTCAATCCTTGCTTGATCGTTGATTAATCAGTTGCTGCTTCAAGGTTTCGAGGTATAGTCGCTAATCCTTACCTCTGATCGCTTTTTTCATAGCTTTTCTGTAGAGTTTTCTGAGCGGATAGTTTATGGGTTTTTGTAAAACTATCTTGAATCTTTCATTTCTGATTCTAAACCTCTTCTATATGTGCCCAAGATCACTTCTGCCGGGTTAGATTTTCCGTTAAGTCGCCGGAATTCCGCCGGAATCAATTTGAACCTAAAATACCCATTTTTGGAGTTTTTTGTGTTAAGCTTCAACCTTTAGGCTGAAAACTATCGCCTTAGCTTAGTGCTAGTAGGATTAGTTGTCATAAACGTCGTTGGTGACGTCCCTGCAAAATTTTATTTTTGGGATTTCAGTTTTGAAAATCCTAAGTTAAAAATCATGACCAAAATACCCCTGCGACAGTTTTTGATCCGATAATTTTTCCGAGTTCAGAATACCCTTAGTTACGGCTAATGATAACATAGGAACCAAGTTTGATCGAAGAAAAATCGAGCCCCATAATTGTGAAAAGTGGCCGAACCTACTTAGGGGGGAGGAGGAAATTTCCTTTTCCGAAAACTTGTCCTTTCGCGCTAGTTTATCGTACCTTAGAGTATAGATTACTTCGAGTAACCTTAGTAAGTATCGATAGCTTAGTTTCCGATAGATTCTGATAGTATTCTGTGGTTTCATTGTAAAGGTGCTTTTGAGGATTTCTCTAAGGAACAACACTTTGAGTGCGAGGAAGCGCTTGACGATCATACTGGAGAACCTTCAGGTGAGGGCTTCTCACTGAATCTCTAGTTAATGCTTAGGGTCGATGTTTCGACATTGTTTACTGTTTATGCACTGGAATTGTGTGTGATTGGAAAATGTTTTCTGAGGCTTCGGCTGACAATGTAGATGATTCATCTACTGAATGTTTTTGAGATTGTCTTACATGCTATGTGCTATGTGGGTAATCTAGGATGTGTGGTGCATGCTTTATATGCTAAGTGCTAAGTGTTTATGATGCGATTTATTGATATATGACATGTTGTTGATTGTGATAATTTAAATATGCTCTGTACTGGAATCTGAGATTCTGAATGGTGAGAATAGCGGGCAGGTCATGCCGATTTTATTTTGAGAGTTTTGAGAAAGTTTGATAGGACGAATGAGATTCGGGCCTTGTATAGGGTTTATGGATCGAGACATTCTCTGGAGTCATTTGGGGATTTGAAGATCCCGAGAACTTATAGGATTCGCGATAAGACTAAAGGGATAATTATTTTGTAAAGAAAACTCATAAGACATTAAACAACCTCTAAATCTTTAAGTAATGGTATAAATCTCGAAAGGAGGCTTTGGATGCAAATCATAGTTTTGGAAAACGAGAAGTGTCGTCGGATCCAAGTGTTGAGTCTGTTGTTGATGTGCTGTTGGAGCAGCGTTTGTTGTTGTGCTGTTGGAGCAGCGTTGGTTGTTGTGCTGTTGGAGCAGCGATGTTGTTGGGCTATCCTGGGGATGAGTCCGGGAAACCGTTAGTTTCCGAGAGTATGATACTCTGTGCTCGCTGAGCAGTTGTGACCATCGGATTGAGATGAGTCGGATGATTTGGAGATCATCGTGGGTTATGTGTTGGCGTGAAGTGTGTCTTTTGTCGCAGAATCGACTTTACCTTAGGGTAAGCTTTTAGAAACTTTAATTTACCTAGAACACGTGGCGACGTGTCGAGTGAGATCGGAGACGTTGGTTGACTAATCATCCTGCATTCATGCAACATTAATGGGGTATTAACACAGGACGTACTCTGGACCTCGTCAGATTCCAAAATGGTCATAAGACCCGGATTTCCGTGATAGAGCGTCTGTAGACGTCTCTTGTAGCAGACCGAAATGGCAGACCTACGGGTTACGGCTGATCTGACTACCGTTGTTGTTGGAGTAAGAGGCACGCGGGCCGAAATGGCACCACCGTGGCTGGTGAAGGGCTGATCCGTTGATGTCCATCCGTTCCGGATTGCATATTGGTTGACTGGGTTAACCTGCATATCATCTCATGCAACATGCATACTGACATAGTTGATGAGTGTGTTTGATACTTGTTAGTTCTACTTGATGCATGTTAACTGTGATTTACAGTCGTTATATTCTTTGTGGAAATATGCAACCCTAGGAATGACATCTCTAGTTATAAGCCTACGTGGCTATCTATTATTTGTACCTATTGGGTTTATTATATACATAGTTCTTTAGAGTTGACCCTCGCGTCTTCTGTGTGTGTTTTGGCGGACAACGCCTTTTGTCAGATGAATATTGCGGATTGGTTCACCATGGTCCACCCTTCGGGGGGGATTAGGTATGAGATGATCGATCAGGACGACCCCGGGTCGTGGGTGGTTGACCCCGCGAGCCATCGAGCGACGTATTCGGGGCGCATTATGGAGGACCACGTGGACAGTGGAGGACTCTTGAGGTCAGGAGTGTTGAGGCGATGCTCTATCAGCTTCAACTTGCCACCGGGCGTTCACTGCGGACCAGGATTCGGAGGAGCACCGCCGCCACCGTCATCTTCAGAGGAGGAGGATCCCTCAGAGGAGATTCCAGTGGGAGTGCCTTCGGCAGGGTCTAGTGCACCCTCTGTTGCGATCATCGATGATCAGGGTTCGGGCCCTAAGCCCGTGAGTCCAGCATCGGAGCGCACTGCGGTTGCGAGGGGAGGACGGATAGGACTGGTAGACTTGGTCGTTCTGGATTCTGATTCAGACGACGATCATGCTATCACATAGTTTTGAGTGTTGGTATGAGCTCCTCGAGTTAGGATTAGTGTAGGAGTAGAGTTTTAGCTCTGACAGTCTTGCTTCATTTGTTACTTAGGGGACAGGGTAGATCCGCCTATAGCTTTTTGTGTGGTTTCCTTACGGGAATCACAGAGAGTTAGTTGGACTTAGGAAGTCTTATTTTCAGGCCATTGGGTCAGCTGATTCTCAGTTTTGAGGGATAGTGTTGCGGGCACTTCACCTTTTCATTTGGTTTGTATATTGCCTACAGGCGCTACTCTCCTATTACCGTCACTGGAGGTTTACTCGTGACGAGGTTGTTACTACAGCGGGGGCTGTTTATATATTGTATATTAGTTCTAATTTTTGTTATTGTTGGGTTTTATTTAATTCTGTCTTGTCTTAGTTATTATTATAAAAAAAAAATATTCACGTTTTTCCGCATTAAGTTTATTTTGGTTACTAAAGTGACGCCACCGAAATCGGGGTGTTACATTGTGGTATCAGAGCACGGTCGAGTCTTTCGGGAGTTGTTGGGGAATAGGTCTTCTGTGCTAGGTTGTGTGACTCTGCAAAGAGTGAAAATTGATTGTCTGCAAGCGATGTTTCGCTTAAAAAAAATTGATTGAAGTTATTGCTTACTCATATTGTCTAGTGATGCTAGATGCTATCATATGATAAGTACTGACTGTTTGCTTCCTTTAACAGAATATGGTGAACACTAACCAATTAGCGGAGATGATGGCCACTATGGCCCAAGCGGTAACAGCGCAGGCCCAAGCGGTAACAGCGCAGGCAAACGATAATGCCATGAGGCGTGCCACTGAAGAAGCACGTGAACAGCATCAGCGCCAGAGGGAAGTCACTCTGGACCAGAACAAAGGCCTCAATGACTTCAGGAGGCAAAACCCACCAAAGTTCTCTGGTGGTACTGATCCAGACGCAGCGGATCTCTGGATCCAGGAAATCGAGAAGATTTTCGGCGTACTGCAAACTGTTGAGGGTGCCAAGGTGGGCATGGCGACTTATCTTCTGCTAGGAGATGCTGAGTACTGGTGGAAGGGCACCAGGGGAATCATGGAAGCCAACCATGAAGAAATTAACTGGAACTTGTTCCGGACCGCCTTCTTGGAAAAGTATTTTCCGACAAGTGCCCGGGATGAGAGGGAGGCGCAGTTTCTGACACTCCGTCAGGGAGGTATGTCTGTACCGGAATTTGCTTCGAAGCTGGAGTCTTTGGCGAAGCATTTCCAATTCTTTAATGATCATGTTGACGAGCGCTACATGTGCAAGCGCTTCGTGAATGGACTGAGGCCGGATATTGAGGACTCAGTGAGGCCACTGGGAATCATGCGATTCCAATCATTGGTGGAGAAAGCCACTGAAGTGGAGCTGATGAAGAACCGGAGGGTGAACCGGGCTGGAACTGGAGGGCCGATGAGGTCGGGCTCCCAGAATAATCAGAACAGGGGAAGGTTTCAGAACAGGAGGCCGTATCAGCGTCCTGCTGGTAGAGGGTTTGCTTCGGGATCTTACAGGCCCATGATGGGTGCTGCTGGTGGTTCTGGAGGTCAGACTCAGAACAGAGAGCTGACTTGCTACAAGTGTGGGAGGCCGGGGCACTATGCTCGTGATTGTCCCGACACGAGACCCCAATGCTTCAATTGTCAAAAACCGGGGCATACTGCTGCACAGTGCAGACTACCAAAGGCGGAACCAACCGTCAACACTGCTAGAGGAAAGCGTCCTGCTGCGAAGGCGAGAGTCTACACCATGGATGGTGAAGATGCTGAGGGAGTCGATGGACTGAATAGAGGCGACTGCGGGATTGACGGTAATCTTCTATCCGTACTTTTTGATTCCGGTGCAACGCATTCTTTTATCTCTAGAGAGTGTGCGATCAGATTAAGACTTCCTATTACTGCTTTGAGCTTCGATTTGATAGTTGCTACTCCTGCCAAGACTCTACTTGCTAATTCAGCATGCATGTATTGTCCGATAACATACAACAATAGGATCTACCATGCTAACCTAGTATGCCTAACTCTTAAGAACCTAGATGTTATCCTAGGAATGGATTGGTTGTCCCGCTACCATTGTCTTTTGGACTGCAACCGAAAGAGAGTGGTATTCCCTGATTCGGATCTTTCCGAGTATCTATCTGCCAATCACATCAGCGTCGCTTTGAACGAGGGATCTCAGGAGTATTCTGTTTTGCTAAGCTTGGAGAGCAAAGGGAACCCAGAAGTTGGCAGTATTCCAGTGGTGAAAGAATTCACGGATGTTTTTCCTGGCGATGTACCTGGATTGCCGCCTGTGCGCGACATTGAGTTTGCTATAGACATCTTACCGGGAACAGGGCCGATTTCGATTGCACCATATCGTATGGCACCTGCGGAGCTAGTGGAATTGAAGTCCCAACTCGAAGATCTTCTGTCGAAGGGATTCATACGACCAAGCGTTTCACCTTGGGGAGCGCCAGTCTTATTGGTGAAGAAGAAGGACGGGAAGTCGAGATTATGTGTCGACTACCGACAATTGAACAAGGTAACCGTCAAGAATAGGTATCCGTTACCTAGGATTGATGATTTGATGGATCAACTACGAGGAGCTACAATATTCTCGAAGATCGACCTGAAGTCGGGTTATCATCAAATCAGGGTCAAGACCGAGGATATCCAGAAGACGGCATTCAGAACCCGTTATGGACACTATGAGTACTTAGTGATGCCATTTGGGGTGACAAATGCGCCGGCAATATTCATGGCTTACATGAATATGACTTTCCATACATTCCTGGATCGATTCGTCGTGGTGTTTATCGACGACATTCTGATCTATTCAAAGAATGCTGAGGAACATGAGGAGCACTTGCGACAGGTTTTACAAGTGCTGAGGGAGAAGGAGTTGTATGCCAATCCTGCCAAGTGCGAATTTTGGCTCGAAGAGGTAAAATTCTTAGGCCATGTGATCTCTAAGGAGGGTATAGCTGTGGACCCAGCAAAGGTAGAGACCGTATTGTCGTGGGAACGGCCGAAGACAGTGACGGAGATCAGAAGTTTTGTCGGTTTGGCGGGATACTATCGTCGTTTCATCGAGAACTTCGCGAAGATAGTTGGACCTTTGACTCAACTGACGAGGAAGGACCAACCTTTTGCATGGACTGAAGCGTGCGAGACTAGCTTTCAGACGATGAAGGAACGGTTGACGACGTCACCTGTACTCGTCTTACCGCAACCAGAGGAACCTTATGAGGTATACTGTGATGCTTCGCATCAAGGTTTGGGATGTGTGCTGATGCAACATCGGAAGGTGGTTGCTTATGCTTCAAGACAACTGAAGGTGCATGAGAAGAATTATCCGACTCATGACTTGGAACTAGCTGCAATCGTATTTGCGCTGAAGATTTGGAGACATCACTTATATGGATGCAATTTCACCATATTTAGTGATCATAAGAGCTTGAAGTATTTGTTTGAGCAGAAGGAGCTGAACATGAGACAGCGTCGGTGGATGGAATTCCTCAAAGATTACGAGTTCACTCTGCAATATCATCCTGGAAAGGCGAATGTTGTTGCTGATGCCTTGAGCAGGAAGATGCACATCTCGTCGATGATGGTGAAGGAGCTGCAGCTGTTAGAGCAATTTCGAGATTTGAGCTTGGATGTGAAATTATCCGAGGGAGAACTGAAGTTCGGGATGATCAGAAATACCAATGGGTTGATGGAGGAAATCCGAGACCAACAGTTACAAGATGAGTTTCTGCTCGGGAAAAGAAATTTGGTAAGTCAAGGTAAGGACCCAGAATTCAAGGTAGGAAGTGACAATATCCTACGGTGCAAGGATAGGGTTTGTGTGCCTAACAACCCTGACTTGAGAAGATTGATTATGGATGAAGGTCACAAGAGCAAGTTAAGCATTCATCCTGGAATGAAGAAGATGTACCAGGACTTGAAGGTGAATTTTTGGTGGCCAGGAATGAAAAGACAAGTGGCTGAGTATGTAGCTGCATGTTTGACATGTCAGAAGGCGAAGGTGGAGCATCAGAAGTCTTCAGGTATGCTACAAAGCTTGGATGTGCCAGAATGGAAATGGGATAGCATATCGATGGATTTCGTCGTGGCTTTGCCAAGAACTCAGAAGGGATACGATTCTATTTGGGTAATCGTGGATCGACTGACTAAGTCGGCTCATTTCGTACCGGTGAGGACTACGTACAACGTGGAGAAACTATCAGAGTTATATATAGCGGAGATTGTACGACTTCACGGAGTACCGACAAGTATTGTATCCGATCAAGACCCGAAGTTTACATCACATTTTTGGGGAGCTCTTCAAGAGGCTTTGGGAACGAGGCTGAGACTAAGTTCTGCTTATCATCCTCAGACTGATGGACAGACTGAGAGGACAATCCAGTCGTTGGAGGATTTGCTACGCGCTTGCGTATTAGACAACAAGGGCAGTTGGGATACCTTGTTACCGTTGATTGAGTTCACATACAACAACAGTTTTCATACGAGCATTGGTATGGCACCGTATGAGGCTTTGTATGGCCGCAAGTGTAGAACACCTTTGTGTTGGTACCAAAACGGAGAAAATCTGTTGGTAGGACCGGAACTTCTGCAACAGACCACTGAGAAGATCAAGCAGATCAGAGAGAAGATGAGGACTTCTCAGCGTAGACAGAAGAGTTATGCAGATCAGAGGCGCAGAACTCTGGAGTTCGAAGAAGGAGATCATGTATTTCTGAGAGTTACTCAGACGACGGGTGTTGGTCGAGCAATCAAGTCAAAGAAGCTTACGCCCAAGTTCATTGGACCGTATCAGATCACTCGTCGAATTGGACCAGTCGCTTATCAGATTGCACTACCTCCATTTCTATCAAATATTCATGATGTATTCCACGTGTCACAACTGAGGAAATATATTGCGGATCCGACACATGTTATCGAGCTGGATGATATTGAGTTGAAGGATGATCTGTCGTTCGAGACACCGCCAATTAGCATTGGTGACACCAGGATAAAACAGTTGAGAGGGAAAGAGATCGAGTTAGTGAAGGTCATTTGGAATAAAGACACTAGTGATGCGACATGGGAGCTGAAGGAGAAGATTCAAGAACAGTATCCAGAACTTTTTACTAACCCTTAAGTTTCGAGGTCGAAACTTTCTTTTTGGAGGGTAGTAATGTAAGGACCGAGTTTTTAAGTTCATGCTAAGTGAATAAACTTCTTATTCACGATTAGGGTTGATGTAATGTGAAGGGAAACCTGAACGAAAGTTTATTAAATGAAATATATTTATGAAGGAGAAAGTTCAGGAAAAGTTCAAGGATTTCATTATGATCGATAAAAGTTATAGCACGAACGTTTTACGCTTAAACCTAGGTCAGAAACCCTAGTATATAGCTAATTTTCACTTTTAGGCACGATGGCAGTTAATTCCAAAAATCTTCAGAGAAATGTTAGAAATTCTCTTTTTCCACATATCACGATCGTCTCGAGGCGAAACTCTAGGATCTACGAACGTCCGATTCCAATCATCGGAAGTTTGCCGAAACCGAATCCCTGGTATTTCAAAACCCTAGAATCACCCGACTATGGGGACTTTATCTATTCAGAGCTTCAAATGAATATTCTACACGCGTACACCCATTTCTCTTGATGATTTCAATCTTTCTTCCGAAGGAAGTTTTCTATTCCGACATTTGATGCAAAAAGCAACTTATCGGGTAAAATAGTTTTACACCGACTTTGCACCGACTTTGCATTAGTTGCCAAAAATACAAGGAGACATCTTCTTAGCTTAGGAATTCCTTTGCCAAAACCTATCTTAGAATTCATGGAGAATGATGCCGGAAAAATCAGATTCGCGA
Source organism: Lotus japonicus (assembly GCF_012489685.1). Lineage (NCBI taxonomy): Eukaryota > Viridiplantae > Streptophyta > Magnoliopsida > Fabales > Fabaceae > Lotus > Lotus japonicus. Next base: position 39,176,974 of record NC_080044.1, read on the forward strand.
AACTTTCATTTTCCCGCGAATTTCCAACCTCTATATATAGCCAAGAAATGAGAAAAAACAAATATCTTACCCATTTCTTCCCAAGGAGGCCGCGAGTTTTCTAAGGAGAGGAGGAGAAGAGATTTTGTTCAATCCTTGCTTGATCGTTGATTAATCAGTTGCTGCTTCAAGGTTTCGAGGTATAGTCGCTAATCCTTACCTCTGATCGCTTTTTTCATAGCTTTTCTGTAGAGTTTTCTGAGCGGATAGTTTATGGGTTTTTGTAAAACTATCCTGAATCTTTCATTTCTGATTCTAAACCTCTTCTATATGTGCCCAAGATCACTTCTGCCGGGTTAGATTTTCCGTTAAGTCACCGGAATTCCGCCGGAATCAATTTGAACCTAAAATACCCATTTTTGGAGTTTTTTGTGTTAAGCTTCAACCTTTAGGCTGAAAACTATCGCCTTAGCTTAATGCTAGTAGGATTAGTTGTCATAAACGTCGTTGGTGACGTCCCTGCAAAATTTTATTTTTGGGATTTCTGTTTTGAAATCCTAAGTTAAAAATCATGACCAAAATACCCCTGCGACAGTTTTTGATCCGATAATTTTTCCGAGTTCAGAATACCCTTAGTTACGGCTAATGATAGCATAGGAACCAAGTTTGATCGAAGAAAAATCGAGCCCCATAATTGTGAAAAGTGGCCGAACCTACTTAGGGGGGAGGAGGAAATTTCCTTTTCCGAAAACTTGTCCTTTCGCGCTAGTTTATCGTACCTTAGAGTATAGATTACTTCGAGTAACCTTAGTAAGTATCGATAGCTTAGTTTCCGATAGATTCTGATAGTATTCTGTGGTTTCATTGTAAAGGTGCTTTTGAGGATTTCTCTGAGGAACAACACTTAGAGTGCGAGGAAGCGCTTGACGATCATACTGGAGAATCTTCAGGTGAGGGCTTCTCACTGAATCTCTAGTTAATGCTTAGGGTCGATGTTTCGACATTGTTTACTGTTTATGCACTGGAATTGTGTGTGATTGGAAAATGTTTTCTGAGGCTTCGGCTGACAATGTAGATGATTCATCTACTGAATGTTTTTGAGATTGTCTTACATGCTATGTGCTATGTAGGTAATCTAGGATGTGTGGTGCATGCTTTATATGCTAAGTGCTAAGTGTTTATGATGCGATTTATTGATATATGACATGTTGTTGATTGTGATAATTTAAATATGCTCTGTACTGGAATCTGAGATTCTGAATGGTGAGAATAGCGGGCAGGTCATGCCGATTTTATTTTGAGAGTTTTGAGAAAGTTTGATAGGACGAATGAGATTCGGGCCTTGTATAGGGTTTATGGATCGAGACATTCTCTGGAGTCATTTGGGGATTTGAAGATCCCGAGAACTTATAGGATTCGCGATAAGACTAAAGGGATAATTATTTTGTAAAGAAAACTCATAAGACATTAAACAACCTCTAAATCTTTAAGTAATGGTATAAATCTCGAAAGGAGGCTTTGGATGCAAATCATAGTTTTGGAAAACGAGAAGTGTCGTCGGATCCAAGTGTTGAGTCTGTTGTTGATGTGCTGTTGGAGCAGCGTTTGTTGTTGTGCTGTTGGAGCAGCGTTGGTTGTTGTGCTGTTGGAGCAGCGATGTTGTTGGGCTATCCTGGGGATGAGTCCGGGAAACCGTTAGTTTCCGAGAGTATGATACTCTGTGCTCGCTGAGCAGTTGTGACCATCGGATTGAGATGAGTCGGATGATTTGGAGATCATCGTGGGTTATGTGTTGGCGTGAAGTGTGTCTTTTGTCGCAGAATCGACTTTACCTTAGGGTAAGCTTTTAGAAACTTTAATTTACCTAGAACACGTGGCGACGTGTCGAGTGAGATCGGAGACGTTGGTTGACTAATCATCCTGCATTCATGCAACATTAATGGGGTATTAACACAGGACGTACTCTGGACCTCGTCGGATTCCAAAATGGTCATAAGACCCGGATTTCCGTGATAGAGCGTCTGTAGACGTCTCTTGTAGCAAACCGAAATGGCAGACCTACGGGTTACGGCTGATCTGACTACCGTTGTTGTTGGAGTAAGAGGCACGCGGGCCGAAATGGCACCACCGTGGCTGGTGAAGGGCTGATCCGTTGATGTCCATCCGTTCCGGATTGCATATTGGTTGACTGGGTTAACCTGCATATCATCTCATGCAACATGCATACTGACATAGTTGATGAGTGTGTTTGATACTTGTTAGTTCTACTTGATGCATGTTAACTGTGATTTACAGTCGTTATATTCTTTGTGGAAATATGCAACCCTAGGAATGACATCTCTAGTTATAAGCCTACGTGGCTATCTATTATTTGTACCTATTGGGTTTATTATATACATAGTTCTTTAGAGTTGACCCTCGCGTCTTCTGTGTGTGTTTTGGCGGACAACGCCTTTTGTCAGATGAATATTGCGGATTGGTTCACCATGGTCCACCCTTCGGGGGGGATTAGGTATGAGATGATCGATCAGGACGACCCCGGGTCGTGGGTGGTTGACCCCGCGAGCCATCGAGCGACGTATTCGGGGCGCATTATGGAGGACCACGTGGACAGTGGAGGACTCTTGAGGTCAGGAGTGTTGAGGCGATGCTCTATCAGCTTCAACTTGCCACCGGGCGTTCACTGCGGACCAGGATTCGGAGGAGCACCGCCGGCACCGTCATCTTCAGAGGAGGAGGATCCCTCAGAGGAGATTCCAGTGGGAGTGCCTTCGGCAGGGTCTAGTGCACCCTCTGTTGCGATCATCGATGATCAGGGTTCGGGCCCTAAGCCCGTGAGTCCAGCATCGGAGCGCACTGCGGTTGCGAGGGGAGGACGGATAGGACTGGTAGACTTGGTCGTTCTGGATTCTGATTCAGACGACGATCATGCTAGCACATAGTTTTGAGTGTTGGTATGAGCTCCTCGAGTTAGGATTAGTGTAGGAGTAGAGTTTTAGCTCTGACGGTCTTGCTTCATTTGTTACTTAGGGGACAGGGTAGATCCGCCTATAGCTTTTTGTGTGGTTTCCTTACGGGAATCACAGAGAGTTGGTTGGACTTAGGAAGTCTTATTTTCAGGCCATTGGGTCAGCTGATTCTCAGTTTTGAGGGATAGTGTTGCGGGCACTTCACCTTTTCATTTGGTTTGTATATTGCCTACGGGCGCTACTCTCCTATTACCGTCACTGGAGGTATACTCGTGACGAGGTTGTTACTACAGCGGTGGCTGTTTATATATTGTATATTAGTTCTGATTTTTGTTATTGTTGGGTTTTATTTAATTCCGTCTTGTCTTAGTTATTATTATAAAAAAAAAAATTCACGTTTTTCCGCATTAAGTTTATTTTGGTTACTAAAGTGACGCCACCGAAATCGGGGTGTTACAGGTTGAGTTTAACATGAAGGAACCCCCATCTTCTTTGAAAATTCAGAACTGAGAGACTGTGTTGAGTGTTAACATGTGGTGAGCAAAATTGATTTTGAGCGAAATTGAGGTTCTGGGGAAAATTGGGTTCTGTTCTGTTCTGCCCGCAGATACCCTAACAGTCTGTGTTGTAGAGAGCATAACTCTCTCTACAGAATTCCAAATTGAGTGAAACCAATTTTGTATGAAAGCTAACTCATAGGGCTATGTTGGGTAATATTTTCATAATTCTTCGATTGCTGGTTCAATACCAGAATTATTTGAAATTTCATTCTGTTTCTGCCCGCAGACACCCTAGCAGCCTGTGTTGTAGAGAGCATAACTCTCTCTAAAGAATTCCGAATTGAGTGAAACTAATTTTGTATGAAAGCTAACTCATAGGTTTATATTGGGTAATATTTTCATAATTTTTTGATTGCTGGTTCAATACCATAATTATCTGCAAGTTCACTCCGTTTTGCTCGTAGACACCCTAACAGCCTGTGCTGTAAAGAGCATAACTCTCTCTACAGAATTCCAAATTGGGTGAAACTAATTTTGTATGAAAGCTAAAGTATAAGGCTATGTTTGGTAAAAGTTTCATAATTTTTGGAGTGCACGTTTAGTACCGGAATTATCTGCAAGTTTGCTATGTTACTGCTTATTTCTGTGATTGATTCTGGAACTGGTTCTAGTAATTGATATGAGACATTTGATGATTTTGTGTTGCTAGTTTATCGGTGGAATAGTGAATGATAGATAATTATATTGAAGTGTTATTTTGTGCAATTTTGGTGTGATTTCCGTTATGGAATTTGGTGAGAAAATATGTTATATATTTGGGGCTGGAGTGGTCTCAAATTGCATGTTTTAATTTATGAGTTTTTGCACGAAATACACTTCATTTAGTCAAGAGGCAACGTGTCGGTTTTCATCGGAAAACTGAGGTTTGTCCCAGAACTGGAGTGGTTCTGGAAGTCTGGCGTGGACTTCATTGGTGGTTAACTGTCTGGAGTGGATGCGGTGATACCGCTAAAGTTAACAATTGGTACCACATGCATACATTAGAGTCTCACACACTAAGTTTCACGTTTTCAGTGGTTTTATGTGTTTGGTGATTTGTTGGTGAATTGTTTTGCTGTTGTGGTAAAGTCGAATTATTATTCTTCTTTAAGCTTATAATTTTCCGAAACATTAATAAGAATTGTGAAACTGTCTTGAGAGAAAATATTATAATCACTCAGATTTTAAAGACAATGTGAAGAGTTTATAGAGTAGAATCTGAATTGTTTACTTGCTCTTTGTTATGCTATATTTTATACAATATAAGTTCTTACCCTTCTGTTGGAATGATGTTCTATGCGACATCGCTCAGGTACTGGAGATAGAGATGTGGCTCATGAGGAGTAGCTTCGGAGAGTCTTAGTTTATGTTATTATTATTATTATTATAATAAAATAAGTGTCTTGCTCTGTAATGTAACACTGGGTAGATATTTTACGTTACTTTTACATTTTTGTTGAGAGGATTTTATAACCTCTCCTTATGAAAGTTTTTGAATGATTTTCTAAATTATGGCGATGTCGTACTGTTGATGGCCGAAGTGCTTATGAAATTCAGTTCTGAGTATGATGAATTTTATTGGAATATCATGAAAGATAAACCTATTTAAATAAGTGATCTTAAGCATCTTGGGATTATCTGGCTGGTTTAGAAATTTTATTGGCATAAATAATTCTTTCTTTGAAAAGCATATGAACTTATAAATTTTCAAACACAATCAGTGTTAATTTTAATGAGTTTTCGTGAAGAAGTGTAATACTCCCTTGATATGTTTTTAAACTCTGATAAACGTTTTTAAATAAAACAATGGGAAAAAGGGGGTGTTACATTAGTGGTATCAGAGCATGGTCAGTCAGTAGACTAGGTTTATCACCATGTTTGTTAACGTGTTTAATTCCTTTTGTATTCGATATATGTGTTTGTGACACAATCGATACTGTTTTGGAATTCTCAGGACAATGGTCCCGAGTTGTTCGCTTAAGAAAATTTTCGAGGGCGAAAATTCTTAAGTGGGGGAGAGTTGTAACACCCCACTTTTCGTTATTAGGTTATTTATTATTTTATTTTAATTATTATGTTATATGGTAATTTGATAATTTATGTGATTTAATTTGATGATTATGTGATTATGTGATTTAATTAGATGATAAGGTCATTAAGTTATTTTATTAAATAATTATGTGATATAGATAAATAAGGGTTTTAGGTTTTAAGTGAGTAGTTGGGAGTGGGGCCCATTGTAAGATTATTTAAGGGTTATGAGAGAATTAAAAAGAGAGAAATCAGAAAATTAGGATTAGAGAAGCAGCAGAACAGAGGAACACGTGAAAGGTGAAGGAGAGGAGAAAAGGTGGAGAAAACCTAGAGTTTGATCTTCAAGAAGAAAAGGGTCAAGGAGGCTTTGTACCCGTGTCATAGAAGGTAAGGGTTTGAATTTACCTTGTGTAATTGTAGAATAACAGAGGTTGAGTTTAACATGAAGGAACCCCCATCTTCTTTGGAAATTCAGAACTGAGAGACTGTGTTGAGTGTTAACATGTGGTGAGCAAAATTGATTTTGAGCGAAATTGAGGTTCTGGGGAAAATTGGGTTCTGTTCTGTTCTGCCCGCAGATACCCTAACAGTCTGTGTTGTAGAGAGCATAACTCTCTCTACAGAAAGAAAGTTTCGTCCTCGAAACTCAGAGTTATGCGAAAAGTCCGGGATACAATTCCTTGATCTTGTCTTCCAATTCCCATGTAGCGTCTCCTGTATCGTTGTTCCATATCACCTTCACTAATGTAATCTGCTTTCCTCTCAGCTGTTTCACTCTTCTATCCCCAATACTCACTGGCGGTGCCTCAAAGGTCAAATCATCCTTCAGTTCAACGTTGTCTGGCTCGATTACATGAGTCGGGTCTGGAATGTACTTCCTCAACTGCGACACATGAAATACATCGTGAATGTTGGAAAGAAACGGTGGTAGTGCAATCTGATACGCAACTGGTCCAACACGTCGAGTGATTTGGTAAGGTCCAATGAATTTTGGCGTGAGCTTCCTTGACTTAATAGCTCGTCCAACTCCCGTAGTCTGAGTTACTCGTAGAAACACATGGTCGCCCTCTTCAAACTCTAGGGTTCTGCGTCTCTGATCAGCATAACTCTTCTGTCTGCTCTGTGAAGCTCTCATCTTTTCTCTGATCTGCTTAACCTTCTCAGTCGTCTGTTGCAGCAATTCTGGCCCAATCAACAAACTCTCCCCATCTTGATACCAACACAACGATGTCCTACACTTTCGAACATACAAAGCTTCATACGGTGCCATCCCAATGCAAGCATGAAAACTATTGTTGTATGTAAATTCGATCAATGGCAGAAGATCATCCCAGCTTCCTCTATTATCTAACACACAAGCACGTAGTAGATCCTCTAGCGACTGAATAGTTCTCTCTGTTTGTCCATCAGTTTGTGGATGATACGCCGAACTCAACCTCAGTTTGGTTCCTAACGCATCATGAAGAGCTCCCCAAAAGTGCGAAGTAAACTTTGGATCCCAATCAGACACAATACTCGTCGGAACTCCGTGTAGTCTCACAATCTCAGCCACATAAATCTCAGCCAACTTTTCCACGTTGTAGGTAGTTCTCACTGGTAGAAAATGCACTGACTTGGTCAAACGATTCACAATCACCCAAATCGAATCGTGTCTCTTCTGTGTTCTTGGCAAAGCTACCACAAAATCCATGGATATGCTATCCCATTTCCATTCTGGCACGTCTAAACTCTGTAGCATACCAGCAGGTCTTTGATGTTCTACCTTGGCCTTCTGACAAGTCAAACATGCAGCTACATACCCGGCCACTTGTTTCTTCATTCCCGGCCACCAAAAGTTCAGTTTCAAGTCTTGATACATCTTTTTCATTCCAAACGGCATCACTAGGTACTCATAGTGTCCGTAACGTGTTCTGAATGCAGTCTTCGGTATATCCTCAGTCTTCACTCTGATCTGATGATAGCCTGACTTCAAGTCTATCTTGGAAAATATGGCAGCCCCTCGTAATTGATCCATCAAATCATCTATCCTCGGTAACGGGTATCTGTTCTTGATCGTCGCCTTGTTCAGTTGTCGATAATCCACACACAATCTCGACTTCCCGTCTTTCTTCTTGACTAGAAGCACTGGCGCTCCCCACGGTGAAACACTTGGTCGAATAAATCCTTTTGCCGAAAGATCCTCTAACGACTCCGCTTCAAAACTAAACGCCCTAAAATCCTACGTATCGTACCCATAAGGAATTTCCCTGAGATCCTAGCTTCCTTATCGACGCATCGGTAAAACAACTTCCTAGCTCAGCGTGCTATTCTAGACCTCGTGTAACTTCTATAGTTAAATCACGAGCAACTTCGAATAAGGTCCTACTAGGAATAATAATCATAAGATCATAGTCTAAGTAGTAAATACAAGTTAGGCGCGTCACATTCGCTTCGAAGATAAAAGAGTAAGTTATTCTGGAATAAGAGAACAGTTAAAATATTACCATCGTTCCCATGTTCTTCCTCGTTCAACTCCTCAGCTCTTGCTCCCTCCTTGGTATGAATCCTTTCCTCTGTAGCAAGTTGTTTTCCTTTCCCAGCATTCCCTGATGATTCGCCCTTGGGTGCCTTGCAATCTATGGAGAAATGTCCCGGTTGGTTGCAATTGAAGCATAGACTTCCCTTGATCTTGCACCTACTGGCATAGTGCCCGCTTTCCCCACAGTTGAAGCATAGAGGTCCACCGTCTGGACACTTGTTATTGTAGTGCCCCACTTTCCTGCACTTGTAACACGTCACTGTTTTTCCCGAAGTCTTGTTTCCTGTCCCTCCGGTAGCATCATTCCCTTTCATCTTACTGTCAGACGTCCCCCCCTGGAGTGTCTTGCAGTTCACAGCTAGATGCCCCTCTCGGTTACACTTGAAGCATCTCCGTCCAATCGCTGATCAAAATGCCCAAACTTTCCGCAACAAAAACATGTCACACCTTTGTCACCAACTGGCTTCCCTCCAGTATCAGCAGTCGTTGGTTTGTACGCTCTTGAGATAAGATCTCTTCCCTCGGGACGCTGATACGGTCCCCACTGATGGTAGCTCTCCCTTCCGTTGTAGCCTTGGGAACCTGACCTCATTGGTCCCCCAGCTCCTGTTCGGTTCATCCCTCTTTGTTGATACATTGCCGTCGCCATCAGTCGTTGGTGATACTCACGTGTAGCCTCTTCAGCGCGTATGTAAGCATCTTCCGCAGCCTGGTTCATCATTGCCTCGATCAGTGTAGCTATTGCCTCCGCCATCCGGTTAGGGTCCACCATCCTATATCTCATCAAACGTCCAATTAGTACTAACCATAAGGTAGCACTAGACAAACCATTCCATATGATTTAAGTAGTAACGCAAACAACTAGAGCGAAGATCGCTCTGCAGACAATCAATTTTCACTCCTTGCAGAGTCACACAACCTAGCACAGAAGACCTATTCCCCAAAGACTCCCAAAAGACTCGACTAAGCTCTGATACCACAAATGTAACACCCCGATTTCCAGGTGTCACTTTAGTAACACATAAATAAACTTTACGCGAAAAACCGGTATATTTTTTTTCGTTTGATTCCTTTTAACTAAAGCGATATAAAATAAAAACATAACCCAACAACTAAACTAACCGATATACAAATATATACACATGTACAGCCTCAGCTGCACTCCCACGTCACGCGCACTCGCAGTGACCCCAAAGTAGTGTGCCCGTAGGCAAATATGCACAGATCCAGAAGTGTGAGTGAGAAAGTTATAATTACAATCCACTAGGAGAAAGTCGGCCTCAAAATGGCCTAAGCAAAGACCCTTACAGTCCGACTGACTCACTGTGATCCCTCAGTAAGAGAACCACACGAAAACTCATGCGTCGGGAACCTACCCTGTCCCAAAAGCAATACGAATCAGAGCTCTACACAAAATATGACGCCTGCCTAAACCTACCCTCCCAGTACCGCTCAAAGCTCCTCCTCCTCCTCCTCGTCGCTCCCGACGTAGTAGTCGACATCAGTGTCAGAGTCAGAGTCCAAGTCCACAGCGAACTGAAGTTGGCAAGTTGAAGCTCAGCTCCATGCGTCGTAAAACTCCCTTCGTCAGACATCCACGCTCGTCAGTCCAGTCCTCCATGACCCTTCCCCGGTACGTCGCCCGATGACCCACAAGATAGATCACCCAAGCGGTGGGGCATGTCGATCAACCAGCTCAAACCTGATCCCCCCCGAGGGAGAGACCATCGAAACCCAATCCACCGTCGACATCTGGCAGCAGGCCGACCGCCCAAACACAAACATGAAACCAAAGCCAAGGCGCTAGGGTCAACTCACGGAATAGAGTAGATATACAAACAACACGTGATTGGGGAATATATATATGTTATTATATATATAAATATATTCCTAGCATGTTATCGGCTCTAACAATAATTCAGTAATGCAAACAGCACACAATTCCAGTCAGGGTGAATGTATGCATGAAATGCAATTCAATATGATCCGAATAGTTGTTTGGGATGGGCACCATCGAGTCAGTCCTAACACCGGCCTAGTGTTTAACCATTTTCGCTCGGGTGTCGCTTACAAACCCATGCATAGTCGGATCAGCCCGCTATGCCAAAGATACACCCAGGTGTTCTTCGATGAAGGCAATCCCCAACCTTCGTGAAGCATTCCCGTTCTTCACTAGTGAAGCACTCCCGTTCTTCACTATTGATGAAACATTCCCGTTCTTCATCGAATGATGCATGATGCAATATGGTTAGCCAAACATCGAATCGTCCTCACAACACAAGTGTTTAGCTTAAACCCAATTTCAAAATCCAAGAGTTTAGTGTCGGTCAATACAACACAAACTCCAACAAGAAGAGTACTATAGTACTCGGTGACTTTCAATCATCACCGTAGATCGCCTCAGTGGCTTTCCCCAATTCCCAGTAACTTCAAGACTTGACGACTTTTCCCCGTCTTTCGCAATCATTTTCCCCTTTAGGTTCCCTATGGTTCATTCGTTAATGAAAACGTTTCGAATTTAATTAGTCAGGTTATGAATTTAATTCTTTGAAGACTAAGTTCTCTAAGGTCTTTAGTTCTCAAGATTCTGTTCATTCTACGTTTTCCAAAAACCCACCAAATGTAACCCCCAGGGAAAGTCTAAGTATATAAACGATAGCTAAGTCTCAACCCTTGAGTTTGGACTTGCCTAGGGTTGTTCATCCAACCCGAAAAATCAAAAGGAATCAGTTCAGTGATTCTTCGCTCCGAAGTCGCGTCAAAACGCACAATTCAATAACATCTCAATATCATAAGTTATGGAAAACATCATAAAATTAATTCATCATCATAATCAATATCAAAGTAAAACATAAGTCGAACTTATCGACGCCTATCATGCAATCTTAGCTAATATGTAAGTTGCCCTAACCTCGAGTTGCTCCAGCCTCGTGGTCTAAGTTTCCTTCACACACTTGCTCTGAGAAACCCAAAGTTCCTTCAACTGAACCTCGGAGAAAACAAAGCAGAAATCCAAACAAAATCGATTAGCTCGATCACAATACAACTCATTAACGATAGACTAAGCATTGCAGCTTCAGAATACAATAATCGGGTACAAAAAGACAAGTTTTCGAAAACGAAAAACTCCCCCCCCCCACACTAACATGCTCTTGGCCAAAAGAGGAAAAGAGCTCCGGCTCTTTTTCTTCGATCTAATCTGATTACAAGGTAGTTTTAGGGTAAAACTAAGGCAAAGAAACTGTCGGAAAAATTTTCGGACGATCGGATCGAATTACGGCTATTCAGGGTCCGTTTTGGTCCAAAATAAAAGCTCAAAACCTCAAAGTTAACACTTTGGAAAACAAATTTGACAGCGATGTCCCTAACGACATTTGTAACAACTAATCCTAAAGGCACGAAGTCGGATTGCGACTTTTCGACATTAAAGTTTCGAAATGTGCGCAAAAAGGGTTTTGAAACAGTTTTTCAGATCCTTGACTACTCGATCAAAATCGGTGAATATCGGCGAAGGTTTTAGCCTCTTGGGCACGTACAGAAGATACCCCAACAGAGAAATCAGGAAAAACGGACAGTTTTACGAAAAGCTCGAAACTTTGAGCCCAAAAACGACTAAAGAAACGCAGTAGAAACGATGATCAGAGGTAAGAATCAAGCTAGTTACCTCGATACCTTGAAGTATGAACGAACTGCGCGAAGATCGGTCAAGTTTCGGCGAAAATTTTTCTCTCCTCTTCTCTCCTTGAACTCGCGGCCTCTAAGGAAGAAAATGTGAGATATTTTGAATTTTTAACTATTTATAGGAAGGTGAAATCGTGGGAAAATGAAAATTTCGCGATTCCGATTTTTGCAGCACATTCATCGATGAATTCTAAGAGAGATTTCTGGCGACAGAATTCCAGAACTCAAAACAAATCTCTATAATTAGGGAAAAACGATCTCTAAAATCCCAAAAGCGGTGTAAGTGTTAATCTGTCCCGAAAAACTACTTTTTGCTGTGAAGGTCAGACGACAAAACTTCGTTCTGAAGAAAGATTGGAAACATCGAAACAAATCTGGCAACACGGATGGAAACTTCGTTAAAAGCTCCGAATAGAAAAAGTCTTCATTCAGTGATTGAATTTAGGGTTTTGAAGCAAAGAAATTAGCGTCGTCGGACTTCCGAGAAGTGAATACTATCGTGCGTACAGTCCAGGGTTCCGAAATGAAACACTGGTCGAAGGAAAAATAAAGAGAACTTTTTAATTTTTCCAAGGATTTGAAATCTCACTTAAACGTTGCTTTAAAAGCGAAATTAGCCTATTCTGGACACTCTCGCCATATGGCAGGTGTGCAGACGACTCGCACTAACTCCTAAAACAACTATGAAACATTCCTCAAGCAATTCCTGAACTTTCTTCTTCATTAATCTTTCTCGAACAGCAAACTCCTGTCACGCTTACACTGATTCTACGCGTGAGTCGGAAATTAAACTTGTTCTGTAAATCCAGGTCTTACAATACTCCCCTCCAAAAAGAAAGTTTCGTCCTCGAAACTCAGAGTTCTGTGAAAAGCCCGGGATACAATTCCTTGATCTTGTCTTCCAATTCCCATGTAGCGTCTCCCGTGTCGTTGTTCCATATCACTTTCACTAATGCAATTTGCTTCCCTCTCAGTTGTTTCACTCTTCTATCCCCAATACTCACTGGCGGTGCCTCAAAGGTCAAATCATCCTTCAGTTCAACGTTGTCTGGCTCGATTACCTGAGTCGGTCTGGAATGTACTTCCTCAACTGCGACACATGAAATACATCGTGAATGTTGGAAAGAAACGGTGGTAGCGCAATCTGATACGCAACTGGTCCAACACGTCGAGTGATTTGGTAAGGTCCAATGAATTTTGGCGTGAGCTTCCTCGACTTAATAGCTCGTCCAACTCCCGTAGTCTGAGTTACTCGTAGAAACACATGGTCGCCCTCTTCAAACTCTAGGGTTCTGCGTCTCTGATCAGCATAACTCTTCTGTCTGATCTGTGAAGCTCTCATCTTTTCTTTGATCTGCTTAACCTTCTCAGTCGTCTGTTGCAGCAATTCTGGCCCAATCAACAAACTCTCCCCATCTAGATACCAACACAACGGTGTCCTACACTTTCGACCATACAAAGCTTCATACGGTGCCATCCCGATGCTCGCATGAAAACTATTGTTGTATGTAAATTCGATCAATGGCAGAAGATCATCCCAGCTTCCCCTGTTATCTAACACACAAGCACGTAGTAGATCCTCTAGCGACTGAATAGTTCTCTCTGTTTGCCCATCAGTTTGTGGATGATACGCCGAACTCAATCTCAGCTTGGTTCCTAACGCATCATGAAGAGCTCCCCAAAAGTGCGAAGTAAACTTTGGATCCCGATCAGACACAATACTCGTCGGAACTCCGTGTAGTCTCACAATCTCCGCCACATAAATCTCAGCCAACTTTTCCACGTTGTAGGTAGTTCTCACTGGTAGAAAATGCGCTGACTTGGTCAAACGATCCACAATCACCCAAATCGAATCGTGTCTTTTCTGTGTTCTTGGCAAAGCTACCACAAAATCCATGGATATGCTATCCCATTTCCATTCTAGCACGTCTAAACTCTGTAGCATACCAGCAGGTCTTTGATGCTCTACCTTAACCTTCTGACAAGTCAAACATGCAGCTACATACTCGGCCACTTGTTTCTTCATTCCCGGCCACCAAAAATTCAGTTTCAAATCTTGATACATCTTTGTCATTCCAGGATGAATGCTCCATTTGCTCTTGTGTCCTTCAGCCATGATTAGCCTTCTCAATTCTGAATTGTTGGGTACACAAACTCTGTCTTTGCATCGCAGAATATTGTCAGTTCCTATCTTGAACTCCGGGTCTTTCCCTTGAATTACTAAGTTCCTCTTCTCTAGCAGAAACGCATCTTGCAGTTGTTGCTCTCTAATCTCTTCCATCAGTCCACTGGCGATTCTGATCATTCCGAACTTCAACTTTCCCTCAGACGGTGTCACACCTAAACTCATATCTCGAAATTGTTCCAGTAACTCCAGCTCTTTAACCATCATTGACGAGACATGCATCTTCCTACTCAAAGCATCAGCAACTACATTTTCCTTCCCAGGGTGATATTGCAACGTAAACTCATAGTCCTTGATAAACTCCATCCATCTTCGTTGCCTCATGTTCAGCTCCTTCTAATCGAACAAGTATTTAAGACTCTTGTGATCGCTAAATATCGTGAAAGTACAACCATAAAGATAATGCCTCCAGATTTTAAGCGAAAACACAATGGCAGCTAACTCCAAATCGTGAGTCGGGTAGTTCTTCTCGTGAGTCTTCAACTGTCTCGAAGCATAAGCCACCACTTTCCGATGTTGCATCAGTACACATCCCAAGCCTTGATGCGAAGCATCACAGTAGACCTCATAAGGTTCCTCCGGTTGTGGCAAAATAAGCACAGGTGACGTCGTTAAACGTTCCTTCAATGTCTGAAAACTTGATTCACACGCCTCAGTCCATGCAAAAGGTTGATCCTTCCTCGTCAGTTGAGTCAATGGTCCAACAATCTTGGCAAATCCCTCAATGAAGCGTCTATAATATCCAGCTAAACCCACAAAACTTCTGATCTCTGTCACTGTCTTCGGTTGCTCCCAAGCCAAAACAGTCTCCACTTTCGCTGGATCCACAGCTATGCCTTCCTTTGAGATAACATGGCCTAAGAAATTGACTTCCTCCAGCCAGAATTCACACTTGGAAGGGTTCGCATACAGCTTTTTCTCTCTTAACACTTGTAAAACTTGGCGCAAATGTCCCTCATGTACCTTCGCGTCCTTCGAATATATCAGTATGTCATCAATAAACACCACCACAAACCGATCTAAGAATTCATGAAAGATGCGGTTCATGTAATCCATGAAAACAGCAGGTGCATTTGTCACTCCAAACGGCATCACTAGGTACTCGTAGTGTCCGTAGCGTGTTCTGAAAGCAGTCTTTGGTATATCCTCAGTCTTCACTCTGATCTGATGATAGCCTGACTTCAAAGCTATCTTGGAAAATACGGCAAACCCTCGTAATTGATCCATCAAATCATCTATCCTCGGTAACGGGTATCTGTTCTTGATCGTCGCCTTGTTCAGTTGTCGATAATCCACACACAATCTCGACTTCCCGTCTTTCTTCTTGACTAAAAGTACTGGCGCTCCCCACGGTGAAACACTTGGTCGAATGAATCCTTTTGCCGAAAGATCCTCCAACTAAGATTTCGACTCTACTAACTCTGCAGGTTCCATACGGTAAGGTGCAATCGAAATCGGTCCGGTTCCGGGTACAATGTCGATCACAAACTCTACATCGCGTACTGGCGGTAGTCCAGGTACATCTCCAGGAAAAACATTAGCAAAGTCTCACACCACCAGAATGTCATGAACATTCGAATCCTTCCTCCCCTCCAGACTTAGCAATGAAAAGTACTTCCATGGCCATCTTCGTGCTTCCGCAGAGGCACGGTAATCACGGTGACCGCAGTCAACCAAACACGTGGAGCCGCAATGATCCACAAAAATCACGGTGACCGCAGTCAACCAAACACGTGGAGCCGCAATGATCCACAAAAATCACGGGTGACCGCAGTCGACCCAAAATCTCCCTCGCGTGCAAGCCCATCGTTCTCATGGACCATAGTCTACACCGACCTATGTTCCACTAATCACATTTTCACTTTTTACTTGCAAGCGAGTTATTTCTCTTTCTCTTATATTGAGGCTCTAAGTCAAGTCTTCCTAGAGTCTTTTATTGTCTTCACAACACTAAAGATAGCAACACAACCTTCGCAGTGCACAAAAGGGAATTACGGCTAGGTGAGCGACCCATTTGTACAAATAATCAATTAAACAGTGTGAAATCATTTAAGAATAGCCATATACATAAAAACATGCATATTATGTCACAATAGCACCACAAGGCAAGTACCAAGGCACATGAAATCAAGCTTAACAACATATAACTCACAGCATCTCCTAAACACATGTTCCTAAACAAAACTTCAAAATATTTTCGCAACTCAACATATTGACAGCAGAAACAACTTTCACAAAAATAGAGCCACAGAATGCATCTTTCAACCAAAAATGACGTATGATACCTTTCTAGAAAGCTATTTTAAATATCTACAAGTATCTAGTTACTCACTTGTTCATTTGAGTCCCAGAATTAGGTGATATTAGGCCTTAAAGCTAACTGTCCGGAACAGGAAAAACAGCAGGTGGGACAGTTACTAAACACGACCCCCAGATCACATTACTAAACCAAAAATTATGATTTTTATATGTCTGGAAAGATATTTCGAAGATCTACAACTTTCATTTTAATCACGTTTTCATTTGATGACCTTAAACAGGTAAAAAGGGGCTCTGAAGTCCGCTGTCCAGTACAGGAAACTGGCAGCGAAACTTCCACCTCTAGTTTAAGCTATAAACCATCTCAGCCCAAGGCTTTAAGCTATGTTCCAGCAATAAAATCAAATCACATAGGTCTCATATGATAATAGTACAGCAAGCAAACCTTCAACCCAAACCCTCATGCAAACCCTCAACAATCAAGATTCTTCACAAACAAACATAGCAACAAGTCCCTAATAAACTACCCAAGTCCTAGGACCAGCCCTTACCTTGATTCTTGATCTGAAAAGAGAAGAGAATGAAGTTTGGAAGAACAATCTCTTGCTGTCCAAGTCTCCTTCACCTTCCTTCTCCTTCGCGAAACCCTCTCTATTCACGCTCTCTCCCTTGCTCGCGCGCGTGACCGGCGACAATGGTGGTGGCTTGGGCGGCGGCTCCCTTCTCTTCTCTCACACGTTCTCTCTTTGTTTTTCACGTGAAGGTGCTGTAGTGTATTTCTGTTTTCTGATTGTGGAAGAATAGGGTTTCCCCCCTTGGCTAAAATCCCATGCAACCCACAAGTGGGCTAGGGTTTTGTTTTCCACAAGCCCGACCCAAGTCCAACCTTAACCCACCAGTCTAATTACCTAATCAGACCTGAAACTTACTAAAACCTAAGCCCTCAAAGGTAAATTCATAATTAAATTCGGACTTAGAAGAAAAACAATGTAATAATCCCGCTGGCACTGTACAGCCGGAACTACGTTCACTAAAACGGGGATATCTGGAGCTACAGATATCGGATCGACACGAAACCACTTGGAGAATTTTCTAGACTTGAAGGGCTAAAACTCTCATGAAGGACGTTTGCCCAAATGAAGTCGTTAAGACCCTCTAAAAATTCACACAAGTTGACAGTTCTAATCTGCCAGTTATCAAACATAGCCAAAAACTTCAATTTTATTCAAACTTCCATAAAATTGTTCCAAATTGAACTTAGGGCCTTACAATACCACCCCCCTTAAAATAGTTTCGCCCTCGAAACTTAAGGGTTTACTAATAAATCGGGGTGTGACTCCCGCATCTTATCCTCTAACTCCCAGGTCGCGTCGCCAGTCTCTTGGTTCCACACGACCTTCACTAAAGGCACCTCCTTGCTTCTTAAGCGCTTTATGCTTCGGTCGACGATCTTGATGGGTGGCACCTCCATTGTCAGATCATCTCTCAGCTGTATATCGTCTAGCGTAATCACATGTGAGTCATCTGCCATGTACTTTCGCAACTGCGACACATGAAGAACGTCATGGATGTTGGATAGAAACGGTGGTAGGGCGATCCTGTACGCCACCGGTCCAACTCGCTCCGTGATCTGGTACGGCCCAATAAACTTCGGAGTAAGCTTCTTGGACTTGATTGCCCTTCCGACACCTGTCATCGGGGTAACCCGCAAGAAGACATGGTCTCCGGCCTGAAATTCCAACTCCTTCCGTCGGTTGTCGGCGTAACTCTTTTGGCGACTCTGCGCGGTTCTCATCTTTTCCTGAATTCTCCTGACTTCCTCGGTGGTCTGTTGCACCAATTCCGGGCCAATCACCAAATTTTCCCCATCTTGATGCCAGCATAAGGGCGTACGACACCTCCGACCGTACAAAGCTTCGTAAGGTGCCATGCCGATGCTCGCATGGAAACTATTGTTGTAAGTGAATTCGATCAATGGCAGCATCTCATCCCAACTGCCCTTGTGATCCAACACACAAGCCCGTAGCAAATCTTCCAGCGACTGGATTGTCCTCTCTGTCTGCCCATCGGTTTGGGGATGATAGGCAGAGCTCAACCTCAACTTAGTTCCGAGGGCCTGCTGCAAGGCTCCCCAAAAGTGAGAGGTAAACCTCGGATCTCTGTCTGACACGATGCTGGTCGGTACACCATGTAGACGCACAACCTCAGCCACATAAATCTCCGCCAATTTCTCCACCTTGTACTTCAGGTTGATCGGGATAAAATGAGCGGTCTTTGTCAAACGATCAACAACAACAACCCAAATTGCATCGAACTTCCTCCGAGTTAAAGGTAACGCCGTCATGAAGTCCATAGAAATACTGTCCCACTTCCACTCTGGGACATCTAGTGGTTGCAGCTTCCCTGCGGGCTTCTGATGCTCTACCTTCGCTTTCTGACATGTCAAGCAAGTAGAAACATACTCTGCAACCTGCTTCTTCATCCCAGGCCACCAGAAGTGAAGTTTCAAGTCCTGATACATCTTGTTCATTCCGGGATGGATACTCAGTCTACTCTTGTGTCCTTCATCCAGGATCAATCTTCTCATCTCTACATCGTCAGGCACACATATTCGTCCCTTGCATCGCAGAATATTGTCATTCCCAATAGAGAACTCTGGTGCCTTTCCCTGAGTCACACGGTCTCGCCACTCAGCTATCCCTTCATCAGTCTCTTGTCTAGACTTGATCTCTTCCAAAAGTCCACTTGACACCGTCACCATTCCGAAACTCAGTCTTCCTGGTGCGAGCTTAACGTTCAAGCTCAGATCTCGGAAAGCCTCCAACAGTTCTAACTCCTTGACCATCATTGAGGACACATGTATAGCCTTCCGGCTGAGAGCGTCGGCTACGACATTGCTTTTCCCCGGATGGTACTGTAGAGTGAACTCATAGTCTTGAAGGAATTCCATCCACCTCCGCTGCCTCATGTTCAGATCCTTCTGATCAAATAAGTACTTTAAACTCTTATGATCGCTGTAGATCGTGAACGTACTGCCATAGAGATAGTGTCTCCAAATCTTGAGAGCATAAACTATGGCAGCCAACTCCAAGTCATGTGTGGGGTAGTTCTTCTCATGAGTCTTCAACTGCCTTGAAGCATAGGCAATTGCTTTCTTATCTTGCATCATTACACACCCCAAACCATTGTGTGACGCATCACAGTACACGTCATAAGGTTCTCCTTCCTTAGGTAAAGCTAGTATGGGTGCGGTGGTCAGCCGTTTCTTCAACTCCTGGAAACTAGCCTCACACTTCTCCGTCCACGCAAACGGTTGATTCTTCTTTGTCAACTGGGTCAACGGCGAAGTCATTTTTGCGTAATCTTTGACGAATCGCCTATAGTAGCCTGCAAGCCCGACAAAACTTCTGATGTCGCTTGCTGTCTTTGGTTGCTCCCATGACAGAATCGTCTCGATCTTGCTAGGGTCAACAACCACACCCTGACTTGATATGACATGACCTAGGAACTTCACCTCTTCCATCCAGAATTCACACTTCGAGCCGTTAGCATATAGCTCCTTCTCCCGCAATACTCCTAGCACTTGACGCAAATGCTCTTCGTGTTCTTCCTTACTCTCCGAGTAAATCAAAATATCATCAATAAACACCGCCACGAACTTGTCCAGGAATGGTCTGAACACTCTGTTCATGTAGTCCATAAACACTGCGGGTGCATTAGTAACCCCAAACGGCATCACAAGATATTCATAATGCCCGTATCGAGTCCTGAATGCGGTTTTCTGGATGTCAGATTCCTTAACTCGGATCTGATGGTATCCTGACTTAAGATCTATCTTCGAGAAAATCACCGCTCCTCTAAATTGATCCATTAAGTCGTCTATCCGAGGCATCGGATAACGGTTCTTCACTGTCACCTTATTCAGCTGCAGGTAATCCACACACAATCTGGACTTCCCATCCTTCTTCTTTACCAATAGCACAGGTGCACACAACGCACAAAGGCTACACCTTGGGGCGCAAAAGGGATTCCAAAGCTCACTCTTCCTTCGACTGACATTCCATCAAACGATCTCATAGTCCAAACATCTTAATATAATCAAACAGTTAGTCTCAAGTATCAAGGCAATGATACTAATCAGACAATCTCACAGCCAAACAAACATCTTAGCAAACAAGTCTACCCAATCTCACCGTGAAGCCTTGAAAACACTTTTATCAAAAACAAAAACACAACGAGTTCGGAAACTCGTAAGCCCAAAACCCTTAGTGCTCTGGTTTCTCAACCGGAGCTCTGATACCACAATGTAACGCCCCAATTTCTCGAGTGTTACACAGTAACTAATTAACCAATTTTCGTAAAGAGTTTTCGTCGATTCACTTATTATTCTTGAACTAATGATAAAAGTTCAATTTTACAAAATTCTCGAAACTTAACCATTTCAAACTTGCGGAAATAATCATCAACATAAACCTCAAACTTTATTAATCATTGAAAAGAGTATGAAATAAATATCCGGAAGAAAACTTCAAAGTAAATTACATCAAGTTAAACCATCTCAACTAAAATAAAGTAATGGTTCAATACTTCCAAAACTCGGTACTCTCAACCCAAAAGACAAATGGATGTCTCAAAACCCAACCATATCCTTGACCCCTTCCTCTTTATCTTCTTCCTCTTCATCAGAAGTGTAGTTGTCATCCGGTAGTGGCTCGTTACGTAGCATCAACTCCCAAGAATGAGTCGTCGCCATTATCTTCACGACCATCTACCCCCCCCAAATAAACACATAGCAAACAAGCAAGGGTCAGGTCTAAAAGAAAACAACAAGAACATACAGTACAGTGGATATAAATGAACATCATCCGCTATCGAAATAATTCTCTTTCTCTTTAAAGTTTTAGATGTTAGTTAGTCACCTAACGATTCCTCACTTCGCACAACCCGCCAAACACTTCCATGGCCATCTTCGTGCTTCCGCAGAGGCACGGTAATCACGGTGACCGCAGTCAACCAAACACGTGGAGCCGCAATGATCCACAAAAATCACGGGTGACCGCAGTCGACCCAAAATCTCCCTCGCGTGCAAGCCCATCGTTCTCATGGACCATAGTCTACACCGACCTATGTTCCACTAATCACATTTTCAGTTTTTACTTGCAAGCGAGTTATTTCTCTTTCTCTTATATTGAGGCTCTAAGTCAAGTCTTCCTAGAGTCTTTTATTGTCTTCACAACACTAAAGATAGCAACACAACCTTCGCAGTGCACAAAAGGGAATTACGGCTAGGTGAGCGACCCATTTGTACAAATAATCAATTAAACAGTGTGAAATCATTTAAGAATAGCCATATACATAAAAACATGCATATTATGTCACAATAGCACCACAAGGCAAGTACCAAGGCACATGAAATCAAGCTTAACAACATATAACTCATAGCATCTCCTAAACACATGTTCCTAAACAAAACTTCAAAATATTTTCGCAACTCAACATATTGACAGAAGAAACAACTTTCACAAAAATAGAGCCACAGAATGCATCTTTCAACCAAAAATGACGTATGATACCTTTCTAGAAAGCTATTTTAAATATCTACAAGTATCTAGTTACTCACTTGTTCATTTGAGTCCCAGAATTAGGTGATATTAGGCCTTAAAGCTAACTGTCCGGAACAGGAAAAACAGCAGGTGTGACAGTTACTAAACACGACCCCCAGATCACATTACTAAACCAAAAATTATGATTTTTATATGTCTGGAAAGATATTTCGAAGATCTACAACTTTCATTTTAATCACGTTTTCATTTGATGACCTTAAACAGGTAAAAAGGGGCTCTGAAGTCCGCTGTCCAGTACAGGAAACTGGCAGCGGAACTTCCACCTCTAGTTTAAGCTATAAACCATCTCAGCCCAAGGCTTTAAGCTATGTTCCAGCAATAAAATCAAATCACATAGGTCTCATATGATAATAGTACAGCAAGCAAACCTTCAACCCAAACCCTCATGCAAACCCTCAACAATCAAGATTCTTCACAAACAAACATAGCAACAAGTCCCTAATAAACTACCCAAGTCCTAGGACCAGCCCTTACCTTGATTCTTGATCTGAAAAGAGAAGAGAATGAAGTTTGGAAGAACAATCTCTTGCTGTCCAAGTCTCCTTCACCTTCCTTCTCCTTCGCGAAACCCTCTCTATTCGCGCTCTCTCCCTTGCTCGCGCGCGTGACCGGCGACAATGGTGGTGGCTTGGGCGGCGGCTCCCTTCTCTTCTCTCACACGTTCTCTCTTTGTTTTTCACGTGAAGGTGCTGTAGTGTATCTCTGTTTTCTGATTGTGGAAGAATAGGGTTTCCCCCCTTGGCTAAAATCCCATGCAACCCACAAGTGGGCTAGGGTTTTGTTTTCCACAAGCCCGACCCAAGTCCAACCTTAACCCACCAGTCTAATTACCTAATCAGACCTGAAACTTACTAAAACCTAAGCCCTCAAAGGTAAATTCATAATTAAATTCGGACTTAGAAGAAAAACAATGTAATAATCCCGCTGGCACTGTACAGCCGGAACTACGTTCACTAAAACGGGGATATCTGGAGATACAGATATCGGATCGACACGAAACCACTTGGAGAATTTTCTAGACTTGAAGGGCTACAACTCTCATGAAGGAAGTTTTCCCAAATGAAGTCGTTAAGACCCTCTAAAAATTCACACAAGTTGACAGTTCTAATCTGCCAGTTATCAAACATAGCCAAAAACTTCAATTTTATTCAAACTTCCATAAAATTGTTCCAAATTGAACTTAGGGCCTTACACAGATTCAGTCTTGATACGCAATCCTTAGAGACAAAAGAATGAGTTGCACAAGAATCAGAGAGTACAGTTAGAAGATTACCGTCAATTTCACATTCTCCTCTGATCAATCCATCCGCTCCTTCAGCCTCTTCACCATCCATTGTATACACTCTTCCCTTTGAAGGTGTGAAAAACGACTAGAAGGGGGGGGGGGGTTGAATAGCGTTTTCAATATAAAAACTTTCCCCTTAAGATTTAAAGTAAATCTTTTCGGTTTCTCTAAGATAGATGGTGCAGCGGATAAAGATAGAGAGAAGAGAGAAGCACACAAGTATTTTATCCTGGTTCACTTGATAAATCCCTCAAGCTAATCCAGTCCACCCGTTAAGGTGATTTCATCCTTCTTAGAATGAAGGCAATCCACTAATCAGATAATTGTTACAACTGCACTTGAAACCTACAAGTGACTAACAATACACTGACTTAGCTCACACTAAGATTCACTCTCTTAGTCTTCTCTAGGATCCGATCAACCTTGATCTCCTAAAGGAATCACCACTAAGATTCACTCTCTTAGTCTTCTTAAGGATACTGACCTACCCGGTCCCTTATGGAAAATCAAACAACTGTTTGAGGTTAGTGTTTACAAAGGTTTGCTTCTAAATAAGCTGAGTGTAAACTAAATAAGAACAGATGAAGAAAGTAGAGGCTTGAATCTTTTCTTGTATTGCAGCTCTTGATCTCTCTCTTAGCTTTCTTCTTTTCTTCAGCCTTTTATAGTCCAAGGTGCAAAGGATATTTCTGTTGAGAGAATATGACCGTTGGAGGGCATTTCTGGAACTTCCAGAACCTGCTGTGGCTGAACCTTGGTAGGTAGGCTTTTCAGAATAGTACACTGCTCTTGTACTTCTTGATAGAGACATTTGCCTTTAACCAATGACTTCTTATCAGAGGAATGCTTCGTGTTGGAACTTGTGAGGCTTGGTGATCAGAGTCAGAGGGAAGCTTGGATCCTCTGACCTTCGTAACTTCAGATCTTCTGGACCTTCAGAGCCTCTGGACCTTCAGAGCCTCTGATCCTTCAGGTCTTCTGATCCTTCATATCTTCTGATCCTTCAGAGCTTCTGTTCCTTCAGATCTTCTGATCTTCTGATTTTCAGATCCTCTGATCTTCAGATCCTCTGATCCTGAGATCCTCTGATCCTGAGATCCTCTGATCCTCTGATGAATATATCTTCTGGTGTCAGAATCAGAACCTGTTTGTCAAAACACTCAAGACAAACATTAGAGTATCATAGTTGTTCATCCACAAATAAATACTTTGTTATCATCAAAACATAGAGTTGTACCACATGACCAAATCTCGATCTTACAATCTCCCCCTTTTTGATGATGACAAAACCATGTATTTTGATGAACAACTCTAAACAAATAAACTGAATACACTCAGAGTATAAGGTATCAGAGTTAAAACTTATCCTGATGTGTATAGTTTATCTTGCTCCTTCTGAATCCAAGACTCGTGCTTGATTCTGAGCTAAGCTCCCCCTGAATCTAATACTTAATATCAACGTTAGTAATATCTAGATTCTGAGCTAAATAATATAGGAGTTGTCAAGATACTATAAGTTCTCCCCCTTTTTGTCATAAGCAAAAAGAATGAAGGTGGAAAAAAAATAGTAAGAGCATAAGACGAAATACTCCCCCTCAGAAGGAATACCAAGGGATACTTGGCTGCTGATTAGTATATCTTCTTATGAGAGCAGAAGTGTGGTTCTGGTGACATCTCCGTTCTGGACAAAATTCCATCTTCAGATGCTTCAGAATGAGAAGCTAGGAACCTACTCTTCTTCTGATGACGCAAGTCAGAAGTTGTAGTAGCATCTTCTGATGTTGTTGCTTCTGGTTCGTCAAGTTCTGAGTCTTTGTTTCTTTCTGAAACGGTCATGCTCATCTCTGCAAGCTTTTTCAGCTAGCTTTGACTTGTCAGAGTCAAGCTTATCATTAATTCTAACATGAATAGCGTTCAGAATATCAACAGAGGGGTTCTTATCAAAAACCAATGATTCCTTGACCAAATCTTACTCTACTGATGCCTCCAATAACAACTTCACCTTCAGGTTCAAGTTTTGGATCTTGGGACATATGTCTTTCTCCCGTCATGTGTTGCTTGCATCCACTGTCCAGGTTCCATGGTTGGAGTTTCGATGGACCTATTGAAGATATCTGCAACATATATAATCTTATCCCTAGGTACCCACTTTCTGGGTCCTTTCTTGTTAGTTAGCCCAGAAGTTCTGACAACTTTGGGTCTTTCAGCAGGATAATGGAAAGGAATTTGAGCATGATATTTAGACATAGAGAAAGATCCCTTTTTAAGAGGAGGTTTAGCAACTTCAGCAGGTAAAGGATCAGGCAATATGGTACCAGAGGGAACAAAGCATTCATACAAAGATTTAGCTTTAGGCACAGAAGGCTCATTTCTAATTGGTTTAGAATAGCCAATGTCATGCATTCCATTTCTGCTCACGCCATAGATTAATGAAGCCATCAAGCTTCTATCTACGCTTTTAGCTAGGAATCTTTGAAAAGACTTTTCATACTTAGACTCATTTCTACAATCAGAGGCATCACAGGCAACAATTTCTTCTAACTTAGCAATCTGGTTCTTAAGCACAGAGTTAGAATTGATCAAAGCATGATTATCATTTTTCAAATCAGAAATAATTTTCTCATGTTCAGAAGGAGTCATGGAAACAGCAGATAAGTCCTTTTTCAGCTTCTTATGCTTAGACAATAAGGAGTTATATTTATCCATGATATCAGACAATGCATGTTTCAGTTCAGAGGTAGAGAAAGAAGCGAATACCTCATTTTCATCGTCTGAGTTAGGATCTCCTTCTGAT
Source organism: Lotus japonicus (assembly GCF_012489685.1). Classification (NCBI taxonomy): domain Eukaryota; kingdom Viridiplantae; phylum Streptophyta; class Magnoliopsida; order Fabales; family Fabaceae; genus Lotus; species Lotus japonicus. The sequence continues at coordinate 39,202,841 of NC_080044.1, forward strand.
TCTGAGTCAGAGTCAACAGCTTCCTTTGACTCTGCTCCTTTGTCTTTGACAATAGCCATCAGTCCTTGGACTTCACCATCAGAGTCAACATCCTCTGATTCTGATTCATCAAAAGTCACCATCAGACTTTTCTTTGGTTTGAAATGCTTCTTTGACTTTTCGTCCTTTGATGAACCTTTGTATTTGCTCTGCCTGTGCTTCCAGATGCAGTTGAGCTTTCTGGATATCAGAGTCAGCTCATCCTCATCAGAATCTTTTGATGCTTCTTCAGATTCTTCTGCTTCAGCTTGAAGAGCTTTTGACTTCTCAGATTTAGCCTTCTTAGATTTGGATTTCAAGGCTATAGATTTCTTCCTCAGATCTTGCATCTCTGAGCGCTTCAGTTCATGACATTTCAGTATGCTGATGAGTTCTTCTAAACTCATATGCTCAACATCTCTTGTGAGCTCTATTGAAGTCACCAAGGGCATCCAGCTTTCAGGAAGACATCTGATGACCCTTATGACATGATCTTTAGTTGTGTAGCTCTTGTTGAGAGGTCGTATTCCTGCTACGAGCAACTGAAATCTGGAAAACATATCCTCAATGGATTCGTTAGGTTCCATGATGAAGGATTCATATTTCTGGATCAAGGACAGCGCCTTTGATTCTTTCACCTTCTTGTTTCCTTCATGTGTCATCTTTAAGGAATCAAGGATACACTTAGCGGAATCACGATCAGTAATTTTCTCATATTCTTCATATGAAATGGCACTTTGCAGAATAGCTCTTGATCTGTGATGATCTCTGAACTCCTTCTTTTGATCTTCACTCATCTTCTTCCTTGGGATCTTTACACCATGTACATCAACAGGAGGGGTGTAGCCATCAACAACAAAATCCCAGAGATCAGGATCAAAGCCAAGAAAGAAGCTTTTGATTCTATCTTTCCAGAAATCAAATCTCTGACCATCAAAGATAGGTGGCCTTGCACTGTATTGATATTTGCTTGTAGTAGTGGTGGAATCCATGAGTTTTTCACACTGGCCCGGAACTACTGAACACTGTTAAGTGTGGTAATCAGAACTTGCGCTCTGATACCAATTGAAGGTGTGAAAAACGACTAGAAGGGGGGGGGGGTTGAATAGCGTTTTCAATATAAAAACTTTCCCCTTAAGATTAAAAGTAAATCTTTTCGGTTTCTCTAAGATAGATGGTGCAGCGGATAAAGATAGAGAGAAGAGAGAAGCACACAAGTATTTTATCCTGGTTCACTTGATAAATCCCTCAAGCTAATCCAGTCCACCCGTTAAGGTGATTTCTTCCTTCTTAGAAGGAAGGCAATCCACTAATCAGATAATTGTTACAACTGCACTTGAAACCTACAAGTGACTAACAATACACTGGCTTAGCTCACACAAAGATTCACTCTCTTAGTCTTCTCTAGGATCCGATCAACCTTGATCTCCTAAAGGAATCACCACTAAGATTCACTCTCTTAGTCTTCTTAAGGATACTGACCTACCCGGTCCCTTAAGGAAAATCAAACAACTGTTTGAGGTTGGTGTTTACAAAGGTTTGCTTCTAAATAAGCTGAGTGTAAACTAAATAAGAACAGATGAAGAAAGTAGAGGCTTGAATCTTTTCTTGTATTGCAGCTCTTGATCTCTCTCTTAGCTTTCTTCTTTTCTTCAGCCTTTTATAGTCCAAGGTGCAAAGGATATTTCTGTTGAGAGAATATGACCGTTGGAGGGCATTTCTGGAACTTCCAGAACCTGCTGTGGCTGAACCTTGGTAGGTAGGCTTTTCAGAATAGTACACTGCTCTTGTACTTCTTGATAGAGACATTTGCCTTTAACCAATGACTTCTGATCAGAGGAATGCTTCGTGTTGGAACTTGTGAGGCTTGGTGATCAGAGTCAGAGGGAAGCTTGGATCCTCTGACCTTCGTAACTTCAGATCTTCTGGACCTTCAGAGCCTCTGGACCTTCAGAGCCTCTGATCCTTCAGGTCTTCTGATCCTTCATATCTTCTGATCCTTCAGAGCTTCTGTTCCTTCAGATCTTCTGATCTTCTGATTTTCAGATCCTCTGATCTTCTGATCCTCTGATCCTGAGATCCTCTGATCCTCAGATCCTCTGATCCTGAGATCCTCTGATCCTCAGATCCTCTGATGAATATATCTTCTGGTGTCAGAATCAGAACCTGTTTGTCAAAACACTCAAGACAAACATTAGAGTATCATAGTTGTTCATCCACAAATAAATACTTGTTATCATCAAAACATAGAGTTGTACCACATGACCAAATCTTGATCTTACACCCTTCGCCACTGGGCGCCTTCCACTAACAACATTCACAGACGGTTCAGCCTTCGGTGTGATACGCCCCAAGTTGATGCAAGGGCTGCAATGGATCGTCTAGGATTGATCTTGGATGATGAGAACTCTGAAATGTGAGAAAGAAGAAGAAGAATTTCGTGATGGAAGGGAAATGGACAGAAAAGAGGGGAAGTTTTAGTGAAATGGAAGATGAAGACTTCACACAAAGGTGGTGACAAACCCTTGATAAGCCTAATTCTTGAATCACTCAAGAACTATGAGAATCACTCTCACAAATCTGAATCACTCAGAAAAGAAAATACTAATTCATTCATAATCTGTCTATTACATTGAAGGAGTGGTCCTTATAAAGAAGAAGGAAATTCAGCCTAGTTACAAAAAAATGATGAGGTGTAATTTCTCTAGAAGAATCCTAGGCTAGGAGTTACAAATTAAAAGAGGAAGATAGTGATATGCTTCAGCCCTGAACGTGTTTTTAGTGGCTGATTGCTTCATGTAACTCCCTTTCTTGATTGTTATTCTGACCAGGGAATATAGCATTCAATGCTCTTTATGAACTTAATTTCCCTTTCTTTGTAACTCCATTCTTGGCTTTGAAAGCTCTTCAATCCTTTGACTTTGCTGATGTAACTCCTCCATTCAGAACTTATTGAAATTCAAACACATTCAAAGAGTTTTAAGAAAGGAATGGATCCCTCCCTTTAAGCCCTTCATGCGCCACATGCAAACACACACCACTTGAAGTGGATTAAACACACTAAAATAAAATTCAGCAACATAATGCATTTGGATCCAACTTATTCAATTGGTCCTTTGCATTTTTATTGAAATAAAATAAAACAGAACATCACATGGCAGCCCCTATGCGTGGGCTGGCTCTTCTTCTTGGGCCTGAATGATCATCATGATTTTTGGTTCCATCTCTTCTACCACTTTGTCTTCAAGAATGGTTGCCACTACTTGCTGAAGAGTCTCTTTGGCCTTTTTAGCTCTAGCCCTTGTCATTGGTCCTCCAAGTCCTTTTAGGGCTCCATGACCCTTGTCCTTGTCCTTGTCCTCATCACGGTGCCTTGCAATCCACAGCCAGAAGCCCGGATTTATTGCAGTTATAGCATCTTGGTGGCATCGTGCAACTGTTTGCATAGTGCCCGACCGCTCCACATCGGAAACAGGTTGATACGCCCCAAGTTGATGCAAGGGCTGCAATGGATCGTCTAGGATTGATCTTGGATGATGAGAACTCTGAAATGTGAGAAAGAAGAAGAAGAATTTCGTGATGGAAGGGAAATGGACAGAAAAGAGGGGAAGTTTTAGTGAAATGGAAGATGAAGACTTCACACAAAGGTGGTGACAAACCCTTGATAAGCCTAATTCTTGAATCACTCAAGAACTATGAGAATCACTCTCACAAATCTGAATCACTCAGAAAAGAAAATACTAATTCATTCATAATCTGTCTATTACATTGAAGGAGTGGTCCTTATAAAGAAGAAGGAAATTCAGCCTAGTTACAAAAAATGATGAGGTGTAATTTCTCTAGAAGAATCCTAGGCTAGGAGTTACAAATTAAAAGAGGAAGATAGTGATTTGCTTCAGCCCTGAACGTGTATTTGGTGGCTGATTGCTTCATGTAACTCCCTTTCTTGATTGTTATTCTGACCAGGGAATATAGCATTCAATGCTCTTTATGAACTTAATTTCCCTTTCTTTGTAACTCCATTCTTGGCTTTGAAAGCTCTTCAATCCTTTGACTTTGCTGATGTAACTCCTCCATTCAGAACTTATTGAAATTCAAACACATTCAAAGAGTTTTAAGAAAGGAATGGATCCCTCCCTTTAAGCCCTTCATGCGCCACATGCAATCACACACCACTTGAAGTGGATTAAACACACTAAAATAAAATTCAGCAACATAATGCATTTGGATCCAACTTATTCAATTGGTCCTTTGCATTTTTATTGAAATAAAATAAAACAAAACATCACATGGCAGCCCCTATGCGTGGGCTGGCTCTTCTTCTTGGGCCTGAATGATCATCATGATTTTTGGTTCCATCTCTTCTACCACTTTGTCTTCAAGAATGGTTGCCACTACTTGCTGAAGAGTCTCTTTGGCCTTTTTAGCTCTAGCCCTTGTCATTGGTCCTCCAAGTCCTTTTAGTGCTCCATGACCCTTGTCCTTGTCCTTGTCCTCATCAGGTCACATCACGGTTTGGGGTACGGTTTCCCGACCCTCGAGAAGTAGCAGCAGCAGCCATCGCCTTGTAAGATCCTGGGGTAAACCCTCTCCCCGCAGGACGTTGATATGGCTTCCTCGCCTGAAATCTTTCCCTTCCCTGAAAATTATGTGGTGTCGACCTCACTGGTCCTCCTGTTCCAGCCCTGTTTAATCTCCTATTCTTCATCAATTCCACCTTTGTGGCTTTCTCAACCAATGCTTGAAATCTCATGATCCCTAACGGTCTCACTGAGTCCTCAATGTCAGCTCTCAGTCCCCTCACAAAGCGCTTGCACATGTAGGGCTCATCAACTTGGTCACGGAAAAATCGAAAGTGTTTTGCCAGAGACTCCAACTTAGCAGCATATTCCGGAATGGTCATGCTCCCTTGTCTAAGAGTCAGGAACTGTGATTCACGCTCGTCACGAGCACTGTCAGGAAAATACTTCTCGAGAAAAGAAGTTCGAAAAGAATTCCAATTCACCTCAACATGGTTTGCTTCCATTATCCCTCTGGCGCCTCGCCACCTGTACTCAGCATCACCTAACAGCAGAAAGGTTGCCATCCCCACCTTGGCTCCCTCAGCAGTCTGTAACACACCAAAGATCTTCTCTATTTCTTCAATCAAGAGATCCGCTTTGTCCGGGTCAGTACCTCCCGAAAACTTAGGTGGATCCTGTCTCCTGAAATCATTTAACCCCTTGTTCTGATCCAGAGTCACCTCCCTCTGACGCTGGTGTTGATCACGTGCTTCCTCCGCAGCACACCTCTGAGCATTGTCATTCGCTTGATTTGTCATCGCCTGAGCCATAGTGGCCATCATCTCCGCTAATTGATTCGTGTTCACCATCGTCTGTTACTCCCAAGGAAATTATTAGTCCTAATCGTATGTTAGCACCAAAACTATTCCATATGATTAAGTAACAATGCAATCAATTAGAACGAAAAATCGTTCTGCAGACAATCAATTTTCACTCCTTGCAGAGTCACACAACCTAGCACAGAAGACCTATTCCCCAAAGACTCCCGGAAGACTCGACTAAGCTCTGATACCACAATGTAACACCCTGATTTTCCAGGTGTCACTTTAGTAACTAAAATAAACTTTACGCGGAAAACAGGTAATTTTTTTTTCGTTTGATTCCTTTTAATTAAAGCGATAGAAAATAAAAACATATCCCAACAACTAAACTAACCGATATACAACATATATACATGTACAACCTCAGTTGCACGCCAACGTCATGCGCACTCGCAGTGACCTCAAAGTAGTGTGCCCGTAGGCAAATATGTACAGAACCAGTAATGTAAGTAAAAGTATCAAAAGTACAGTCATCCAAGAGAAAGTCGGCTCCCAAAATGGCCTGAACAAAAGACCCCTATAATCCGACAAACTCTCTGTGATTCCTCATCAAAAGAACCACACAAAAAGCCACTCATTGGGAACCTACCCTGTCCCAAAAGTAAAACGAATCAGAGCTCTACACAAAATATGATGCTGCCTAACCTACCCTCCCAGTACTGGTCATAGCTCCTCCTCCTCTCCCTCGTCGCTCGGCGAGTAACTGTCCCCACTGCTGTCGGAGTCCGAGTCGGAATCCACCGTAATCATCTCGGTGTCCAAGTCTACGACCTCCCTCCTAACTGTCCTGCGCACCGTCCTAGTCAAGCCCGTCTCAACATCCACCTCTCCAGTAAGAACATCCTCCTCCACCACTCGAACCAGGGGATCCACACGTAGCCGCGCGGTGGAGTAAAAGGAAAACGACGTGAGGCAGATGGAACAACAGACTCCCTCTTCGGCTGCACGAGCCTCGAGGACGACGCCACATCGGTAGGATCGATAGCAGTAGCTGGAGGTGGCGCAACAGGTGTAACAACATCAACCTCGATCTCAGCTGGGTCCTCGTCATCTGAAGAAGATGAAGTCGGAGGTGGTGCAGGTGGTCCTCGACCAGTACCTGGTCCACAGCGAACTGAAGGCGGCAAGTCAAAGCTCAGCTCCATTCGTAGCACTCCTCTTGTCAAACGTCCACGCTCGTCCGTCCGGTCCTCCATGACCCTTCCCCGGTACGTCGCTCGGTGACCCGCAACATCTATCACCCAAGTGGTGGGGGCATGACGGTCCACCAACTCATACCTGATCCCCCCCGAAGGAGAGACCATCGAAAACCAGTCCGCCATCGACATCTGGCAGCAGGCCGACCGCCCAAGCACAAACATGCAACCAAAGCCAAAGCGCTAGGGTCAACTCACGGAATAAAGTAATTATACACTCAACATGTGACAGGGGTATAGATATATATATATATATATATATATATATATATATATATATATATATATATAAGTAATCCTAGCATGTTATTGGCTCTAACAATGCTTCAATAATTCAAATAGCATACAATTCCAGTCAGAGTGAATGTATGCGTGAAATGCAATCAATATGATCCGGATAGTTCAAGTGGGATGGGCACCATCGAGTCAGTCCTAACACCGGCCTAGTGTTTAACCATTTCCGCTCGGGTGTCACTTACAAACCCATGCATAGTCGGATCAGCCCCAACCATCAATGGTCGTGCCACTCTGCCCGCTATGCCGAAGATACACCCAAGTGTTCTTCGATGAAGGCAATCCCCAACCTTCGTGAAGCATTCCCGTTCTTCACTCGTGAAGCATTCCCGTTCTTCACTATTGGTGAAGCATTCTCGTTCTTCACCGAAGGATGCATGATGCAATATGGTTAGCCAAACATCGAATCGTCCTCCCAACGCAAGTGTTTAGCTCAAAACCCAAGAGTTTAGTGTCGGTCAATACAACACAACTCCAACAACAAGAGTACTAGAGTACTCGGTGACTTTCAATCATCACTGTGGCTCACCCCCCCTGGTGTCCAGAAATTCTCCAAAACCCACAACAAAAGTCGACTTTTCCCCGTCTTTCGCAATTATTTTCCCCTTAAGTTTTCCTATGTTTATTCGTTAATAAAAATTGTTTCGAAATCGAATTAGTCAAGTTATGAGTTTATTTCTCAAAGTCTAAGTTTTCCCAAAGTCTCTAGTTTTCAAAATCTATTCATTCTAAGTTTTCCAAAAACTCACCAAAAGAAATTCCCGGGGAAAGTCTAAGTATACCAACGAATGGCTAAGTCTCAAACCCCACGTTTGGACTTGCCTAGGGTTGTTTCCCCAACCCGAAATATCAAAGATAACCAGTTCAATGAATCTCCCCTCCGAAGTCGCGTCAAAACGCACAATTCAATAACATCTCAATATCATAAGTTATGGAAAACATCATAACATTAATTCATCATCATAATCAATATCAAAGTAAAGCATAAGTCGAATTTATCGACGCCTATCATGCAGTCTTAGCTATTAGGTAAGTTGCCCTAACCTCGAGTTGCTCCAGTCTCTTGGTCAAGGTTCTCTTCACACAAATGCTCTGAAAAACCCAAAGTTCCTTCAACTCGATACCTTGAAGTAGGGACGAACAGCTCGAAGATCGGTCAAGTTTCGGCGAAAATCTCCTCTCCCCCTTTCTCTCCTCAACTCGCGGCCTCATGGTGGGTTTTGTGAGATATTTTTGAATTTTTCAACTATTTATAGAAAGGTGAAATCGCGGGAAAATGAAAATTTCGCGATTCCGATTTTTGCAGAACATTCATCGATGAATTCTAAGAGAGATTCTGGCGACAGAATTCCAGAACTCAAAACAAATCTCTATAATTAGGGAAAAACGATCTCTAAAATCCCAAAAGCGTGCAAGTTAATCTGTCCCGAAAAACTACTTTTTGCTTTGAAGGTCAGACGACAAAACTTCGTTCTGAAGAAAGATTGGAAACATCGAAACAAATCTGGCAACGCGGACGGAAACTTCGTTAAAAGCTCCGAATAGAAAAAGTCTTCATTCAGTGATTGAATTTAGGGTTTTGAAGCAAAGAAATTAGCGTCGTCGGACTTCCGAGAAGTGAATACTATCGTGTTTTAATTTTTCCAAGGATTTGAAATCTCACTTAAACGTTGCTTTAAAAGCGAAATTAGCCTATTCTGGAAACTCTCGCCATATGGCAGGTGTGCAGACGACTCGCACTAACTCCTAAAACAACTATGAAACATTCCTCAAGCAATTCATGAACTTTCTTCTTCATTAATCTTTCTCGAACAACAAACTCCTGTCACGCTTACACTGATTCTACGCGTGAGTCGGAAATTAAACTTGTTCTGTAAATCCAGGTCTTACAATAACAATGGGCTGCTTGGTGTAAGGCCCGAGTTTTTAAGTTTATGCTAAGTGAATAAACTTCTTATTCACGATTAGGGTTGATGTAATGTGAAGGGAAACCTGAACGAAAGTTTATTAAATGAAATATATTTATGAAGGAGAAAGTTCAGGAAAAGTTCAAGGATTGCATTATGATCGATAAAAGTTATAGCACGAACGTTTTACGCTTAAACCTAGGTTAGAAACCCTAGTATATAGCTAATTTTCACTTTTAGGCACGATGGCAGTTAATTCCAAAAATCTTCAGAGAAATGTTAGAACTTCTCTTTTTCCATATATCACAATCGTTTCGAGGCGAAACTCTAGGATCTACGAACGTCCGATTCCAATCATCGGAAGTTTGCCGAAACCGAATCCCTGGTATTTCAAAACCCTAGAATTTCTCGACAATGAAGACTTTTTCTATTCAGAGCTTCAAATGAATATTCCACACGCGTACACCCATTTCTCTTGATGATTTCAATCTTTTTTCCGAAGGAAGTTTTCCATTCCGACATTCGATGCAAAAAGCAACTTATCGGGTAAAATAGTTTTATACCGACTATGCTTTAGTTGCCAAAAATACAAGGAGACCTCTTTATAGTTTTGGAACTCTTTTGCCAAAACATATCTATTAATTCATGGAGAATGAAGTCGGAAAAATCAGATTCGCGAAACTTTCTTTTTCCCGCGAATTTCCAACCTTTATATATAGCAAAGAAAGGAAGAAAAACACAAATTCTCCTCCATTTTCTCTCCCAAAACCGCGGCCAAGAACAAGGAAGAAGGAAGAAGAGTTTTTCTTCATCGTTTGCTTGATCGTCGATCAATCAGTTGCTACTTCAAGGCTTCGAGGTATAGTCGCTAATCCTTACCTCTGATCGCTTTTTCCATAGCTTTTCTGTAGAGTTTTCTGAGCGGATAGTTTATGGGTTTTTGCAAAACTATCCTGAATCTTTCATTTCTGATTCTAAACCTCTTCCTTATGCGCCCAAGATCACTTCTGCCGGGTTAGATTTTCCGTTATGTCGCCGGAATTCCGCCGGAATCAATTTGAGCCTAAAATACCCATTTTTGGAGTTTTTGGTGTAAAGCTTCAACCTTTAGGCTGAAAACTATCGCCTTAGCTTAGTGCTAGTAGGATTAGTTGTCATAAACGTCGTTGGTGACGTCCCTGCAAAATTTTATTTTTGGGATTTCAGTTTTGAAAAATCCTAAGTTAAAAATCATGACCAAAATACCCATGCGACAGTTTTTGATCCGATAATTTTTCCGAGTTCAAAATACCCTTAGTTACGGCTTATGAAAGCATAGGAACCAAGTTTGATCGAAGAAAAATCGAGCCCCATAATTGCACAAAGTGGCCGAGCCCTATTAGGGGGGAGGAGGAAAATTTCCTTTTCCGAAAACTTGTCTTTCGCGCTAGTTTATCGTACCTTAGGGTATAGATTACTTCGAGTAACCTTAGTAAGTATCGATAGCTTAGTTTCCGATAGATTCTGATAGTATTCTGTGATTTTATTGTAAAGGTGCTTTTGAGGATTTCCCCGAGGACCAACACTTTGAGAGCGAGGAAGCACTAGTTGATCATTCTGGAGAACTTTCAGGTGAGGGCTTCTCACTGAATCTCTAGTTAATGCTTAGGGTCGATGTTTCGACATTGTTTACTGTTTATGCACTGGAATTGTGTGTGATTGGAAAAATGTTTTCTGAGGCTTCGGCTGACAATGTAGATGATTCATCTACTGAATGTTTTTGAGATTGTCTTACATGCTATGTGCTATGTGGGTAATCTAGGATGTGTGGTGCATGCTTTATATGCTAAGTGCTAAGTGTTTATGATGCGATTTATTGATATATGACATGTTGTTGATTGTGATGATTTAAATATGCTCTGTACTGGAATCTGAGATTCTGAATGGTGAGAATAGCGGGCAGGTCATGCCGATTTTATTTTGAGAGTTTTGAGAAAGTTTGATAGGACGAACGAGGTTCGGGCCTTAATTTTGTGTAGTGGATCGAGACATCCTCTGGAAGCGACTTGGGATTGGGAGATCCTGAAAATGTATAAGACTTGCGATAAGACAAAATGGAATCTATTTTATAAAGAAAATTCATAAGACCTTAAATAACCTCAAAATCTTTAAGTAATGATAACAACCTCGAAGGAAGGCATTGGAAGTCAAATCATAGTCTTGGAAAAACGAGGAGTGTCGTCGGATCCAAGTGTAGCGTTTGTTTGTCGTGCTGTTGGAGCAGCGTTTGTTGTTGTGCTGTTGGAGCAGCGTTTGTTTGTTGTGCTGTTGGAGCAGCGTTCGTTGTTGTGCTGTTGGAGCAGCTATGTGTTGTTGTGAAGTGTGTCTTTTGTCGCAGAATCGACTTTACCTTAGGGTAAGCTTTTAGAGACATTAATTTAGCTAGAACACGTGGCGACGTGTCGAGTGAGATCGGAGACGTTGATTGACTAATCATCTTGCATTCATGCAACATTAATGAGGTATTAACACAGGACGTACTCTGGACCTCGTCGGTTTCCAAAATGGTCATAAGACCCGGAATGCCGTGAAAGAGCGTTTGTAGACGTCTCTTGTAGCAGACCGAAATGGCAGACCTACGGGTTTACTGCTGATCTGGCTACCTTTGTGTGGTGTAAGAGGCACGCGGGCCGAAATGGTTCCACCGTGGCTGGTGTTAGGGCTGATCCGTTTGATGTCCATCCCTTTCCGGAATGCATGTGGTTGACTGGGTTAACCTGCATACATATCATGCAACATGCATACTAATTTAGTTGTTGAGTGTAATTGGTAATTGTTAAACCTATTTGGAACATGCTATCTGCTATTATTGTGTTTATGTTATTGTGGAACATGCAACCCTAGGAATGACATCTTTAGCTATAAGCCTAAGTGGCTATCTATTATTTGTACCTATTGGGTTTATTATCTACATAGTTATTTAGAGTTGACCCTCGCGTCTTCTGTGTGTGTTTTGGCGGACAACGCCTTTTGTCAGATGAGTATTGCGGACTGGTTCACCATGGTCCACCCTTCGGGGGGGATTAGGTATGAGATGATCGATCAGGACGACCCCGGGTCGTGGGTGGTTGACCCCGCGAGCCATCGAGCGATGTATTCGGGGCGCATCATGGAGGACCACGTGGACAGTGGAGGACTCTTGAGGTCAGGAGTGTTGAGGCGATGCTCTATCAGCTTCAACTTGCCACCGGGCGTTCACTGCGGACCAGGATTCGGAGGAGCACCGCCGCCACCGTCATCTTCAGAGGAGGAGGATCCCTCAGAGGAGATTCCAGTGGGAGTGCCTTCGGCAGGGTCTAGTGCACCCTCTGTTGCGATCATTGATGATCAGGGTTCGGGCCCTAAGCCCGTGAGTCCAGCATCGGAGCGCACTGCGGTTGCGAGGGGAGGACGGATAGGGCTGGTAGACTTGGTCGTTCTGGATTCTGATTCAGACGACGATCATGCTAGCACATAGTTTTGAGTGTTGGTATGAGCTCCTCGAGTTAGGATTAGTGTAGGAGTAGAGTTTTAGCTCTGACAGTCTTGCTTCATTTGTTACTTAGGGGACAGGGTAGATCCGCCTATAGCTTTTTGTGTGGTTTCCTTACGGGAATCACAGAGAGTTGGTTGGACTTAGGAGGTCTTATTCTCAGGCCATTGGGTCAGCTGATTCTCAGTTTTGAGGGATGGTGTTGCGGGCACTTCACCTTTTTCATTTGGTTTGTATATATTGCCTACGGGCGTTGCACTTTTCTTTCCGTCACTGGAGGTTACTCGTGACGAGGTTGTTACTTACAGCGGGGGCTGTTTATATATTGTATATTAGTTCTATTGCTTTTCGCTTTTGGGTTTTATTTAATTCAGTCTTGTCTTAGTTATTATCGAAAAAAAAAATATTTCACGTTTTTCCGCATTAAGTTTACTTTTGGTTACTAAAGTGACGCCACCGAAATCGGGGTGTTACATTGTGGTATCAGAGCACGGTCGAGTCTTTCGGGAGTTGTTGGGGAATAGGTCTTCTGTGCTAGGTTGTGTGACTCTGCAAAGAGTGAAAATTGATTGTCTGCAAGCGATTTTTCGCTTAAAAATTGATTGAAGTTATTGCTTACTCATATTGTATAGTGATGCTAGATGCTATCTTATGATGAGTACTGACTGTTTGCTTCCTTTAACAGAATATGGTGAATACCAACCAGCTAGCTGAGATGATGGCCACTATGGTCCAAGCCGTTACCGCACAGGCGAATGATAACGCCATGAGGCGTGCTGCTGAAGAAGCACGTGAACAACATCAGCGCCAGAGGGAAATAACTCTGGACCTGAACAAAGGCCTCAATGACTTCAGGAGGCAAAACCCACCAAAGTTCTCTGGTGGTACTGATCCAGACGCAGCGGATCTCTGGATCCAGGAAATCGAGAAGATTTTCGGTGTTCTGCAAACTGTTGAGGGTGCCAAGGTGGGCATGGCGACTTATCTTCTGCTAGGAGATGCTGAATACTGGTGGAAGGGCACCAGGGGAATCATGGAAGCCAACTATGAAGAGATCAACTGGAACTCGTTCCGGACCGCGTTCTTGGAAAAGTATTTTCCGACAAGTGCCCGGGATGAGAGGGAGGCGCAGTTTTTGACACTCCGTCAGGGAGGTATGTCTGTACCGGAATTTGCTTCGAAGCTGGAGTCTTTGGCAAAGCATTTCCAATTCTTTAATGATCATGTTGATGAGGGCTACATGTGCAAGCGCTTCGTGAATGGACTGAGACCCGATATTGAGGACTCAGTGAGGCCGCTGGGAATCATGCGATTCCAATCATTGGTGGAGAAAGCCACGGAAGTGGAGCTGATGAAGAACCGGAGGTTGAACCGGGCTGGAACTGGAGGGCCGATGAGGTCGGGCTCTCAGAATATTCAGAACAGGGGAAGGTTTCAAAACAGGAGGCCGTATCAGCGTCCTGCTGGTAGAGGGTTTGCATCAGGATCTTACAGGCCCATGGTGGGTGCTGCTGGTGGTTCTGGGGGTCAGACTCAGAACAGGGAACTGACGTGCTTCAAGTGTGGGAAGCCGGGGCACTTTGCTCGTGCTTGTCCCGACACGAGGCCTCAATGCTTCAATTGCAACAAGTTGGGGCATACTGCTGCTCAGTGCAGGGCACCAAAGGCGGAGCCAACCGTCAACACTGCTCAAGGAAAGCGTCCTGCTGCAAAGGCGAGAGTCTACACCATGGATGGTGAAGATGCTGAGGGGGTAGATGGACTGATTAGAGGCGACTGCGAGATTGACGGTAACCTTCTATCCGTACTTTTTGATTCCGGAGCAACGCATTCATTTATCTCTAGAGATTGTGCAATCAGATTAAGACTTCCTATTACTGCTTTGAGCTTCGATCTGATAGTTGCTACTCCTGCCAAGACTCTACTTGCTAATTCAGCATGCATGTATCGTCCGATAACATATAACAATAGGATCTACCATGCTAACCTAGTATGCCTAACTCTTAAGAACCTAGATGTTATCCTAGGAATGGATTGGTTGTCCCGTTATCATTGTCTTTTGGACTGCAACTGAAAGAGAGTGGTATTTCCTGATTCAGATCTTTCCGAGTATCTATCTGCCAATCACATCAGCGTCGCTTTGAACGAGGGATCTCAGGAGTATTCTGTTTTGCTAAGCTTGGAGAGCAAAGGGAACCCAGAAGTTGGCAGTATTCCAGTGGTGAAAGAATTCACGGATGTTTTTCCTGGCGATGTACCTGGATTGCCGCCTGTGCGCGACATTGAGTTTGCTATAGACATCGTACCGGGAATGTAACACCCCGATTTCGGTGGCGTCACTTTAGTAACCAAAAGAAATACTTAAGCGGAAAAAACGTGAATTATTTTTTTTTCGACAATATAACTAAAGACAGAAAGCAATAAACTTTCCAACAATAGATAAAAGAAACTACTATACAACTATATATACATGCCTCGCTAAATACAACCACGTCACGAGTAACCTCCAGTGACGGGTGACAGAAAGAGAGTAACGCTCGAAGGCAATATGTACAGTCCAAGGTAAAAATACTGTGTCCGCAACACTAAACCTCAAAATCTGAGAACAAGTTGGCCCAGTGGCCTAAGAAAAGACCCCCTAAATCCAACCAGCTCTCTGTGATCTCCATATGAAACCACACAAAAAGCTACCGGTAGGAAACTACCCTGTCCCCAAAACTGAAGCATGACGGTCAGAGCATCGACACTACTCCTACACTAATCCCTACCCGAGGAGCCCACACTAGCACTCGATCCTACATGCTAGTGCGGTCGTCATCCGAATCTGCATCCAGGACGACTAAGTCGACATACTCAACACTGCCCTCTCTGTCCACCCTAATGCGCTCCTGCACTGGCCTCTCGGGCTCGGGGCCCAGAACGAGATCCGCGACGACAGCAGCAGCAGTAGACGGACTAGACTCCGTCGAAGCCCCACCTACTGGCACCTCCTCAGAGGGGTCCTCATCATCCGAAGGGGATGGTGGCGGTGGAGGTCCTCCCAAGCCGGGTCCACACTGTACACCTGGAGGCAGGTTGAAGCTCACTATGTGCCTCCTCATCACCCCCTCCGTCAACCGTCCGAATCGGTCGACACGGTCCTCCATGACCCGACCGGTGTAGGTCGCACGGTGGCCCTCGGGATCGACCACCCATGCACCTGGGTCGTCTTGATCAAGCATCTCGTACCAGGTCCCCTCCGAGGGGCTGACCATGGTAAACCAATCCCCCATACTCATCTGACAAATGGCGTAGTCCGCCCAAACACACACAGCAGACGCGAGGGTCAACTCCAAAGAATTATATAATTAATAAAACCAGATATAATTATAGGATAATAAATACTTGCCTCTCAGGCTTATAAGTTTTGGGATAGCTTCCTAGGGTTGCATGTATCACAATGAATATAAAGAACCATAAAAACAAGTAGCATGCCTCAAAAATAGGATAAACAGTTACCAATCACACTCAGCAACTAAGTCAGCATGTATGTTGCATGAAATGCAATGCTGGGTAACAAAATGCATTCCGGAAGAAGGATGGACACCATCGAGTCAGCCCTAACACCGGCCAAAGTGGGACCATTCCGCTCGGGCGTCTCTTACACCACACAAAAGTAGTCAGATCAGCAGTGAACCCGTAGGTCTGCCATTCCGTCTGCTACTGAGGACCACCGTAGTGTCCTAAATATGGAAATCCGGGTCTTATGACCATTTTGGAATCCACCGAGGTCCGGTATCACGCCGTGTATTAACCTCAAAATGAGTGCATGAATGCAAGTGATTAGCCAAACAACGTCTCCGACCTCACCCGACACGTCGCCACGTGTTCTAGATAACTTAAAGTCTCTAAAAGAATACCCTAAGGTAAATGTCGATTCTGCGACAAAATACAATTAATCATAAACAAAAGAGTGCAACCACTCACGACAACTCTTCGAGTCATCAATGCTCTCACGAAGTCTCACGCTTCTGTGGAGTCTCACACATTCACAAAGTCTCAAGCTTCAGTGAAGTTTTATGCTTTCACAAGGTCTCACGCCTCAGTGAATTTACACACTTGCACGAAGTCTCACGCTTCAATGAAGTTTCATGCTGTTCACGAGGTCTCACGCCTCAGTGAAGATCCATGCTTTCCACAAGGTCTCACGCCTCAGTGGAGTATCACGCATTCACAAGGTCTCACACCTCCGTGAAGCTTCTCGGCTCATCCCTTGGATGGCTAAACAAACTGCTCCCAGAGCGAATGAGTATCAACATACCCAGAACTCGCAATCTTCTCAACACTTGGATCCGACGACACTTCTCGTTTTCCAAAACTAAACTTCAATCCAAAGCTTGCATCCGAGATTGTTATCTTTATTTAAAGGTTTAGTGGTTGTTTAATATCTTATGAATTTTCTTTGTAAAAATAGCTCCTTTTTAGTCTTATCGTATTCCCTATGAGTTTCAAAGTTCCCATAATCCCAAGTAATTCCCTGAGAAGGTCTCGATCCATTGGAACATAAACAGCATATTCCAACACATCCTAAGTTAACCATGTAGCACATAGCATGTGAATCATTTAGCACACAATATCATGGCATCAATTACTCAACAAGGTCGGCCGAAGCCTCAGAGAACAATTCAGACATTTAGCAATTAAGTGCATAACACATAAATCAAGTCGAACTTGTCGACACCTAAAGCATTATCTAGTAATTCAGAGAGTAGCCCTCACCGGTGGGTCTTCCAGCTTCTTCCTCAAAATGTTCTTCAAGCTCTTCTCCTTGATCTCTGGGAATCTCCTCAAACGAACCTTAAGCAAAAATCACAGAAATCAACACCAAGAGTCAGAAACTCAGCAATCAAAGAGTCCTAGGGTTACACGGTACACTACTACCTCCGTGGTACGACAATCTAACGCGTTAAGACAGGTTTTCGAAAAATCGGATTCTCCCCCCCCTTGATATAGCTCTCGGCCACTTCCTTTAATTGGGAGGGTCGATTTTTCTTCGATCAAACTTGGTTCCTAGGTTAACATAAGCCGTAACTAAGACGGTTCTAGGCTCGGAAAAATTTTCGGATCGAAAACTGATATAGGGGTAGTTTGGTCATTATTTTTAGCTCAAAATTTCAAAATTGGATTTTTGAAAAACAAATTGGATGGGGACGTCCACAACGACGTTTATGACGACAAATCCTACTAGCACTAAGCCAAGTCGATAGATTAGAGCGTAAAGGTTGCGACTTTGCCGAAAAATGGGTATTTAAGGTAGAAATTGATCCCGGCGGCATTTCGTCGACATTCGACAAAATCTAATCCGCAGAACACGCTCAGGAGCATGCAGGGAAGAAGTTTAGACACTGAAATCAGCGTATTTGAACAGTTTTTCAAAAACCTCAAAATTTTGAACTCAGAAAGTCGTAGGAGAAGTGGACAGAAACGACGATTCGAAGGAGAGTATAGTTTACCTACCTCGAGGTCTTCGATTAGTGACGATCGGTGAAGCAAACGGGCAAGAAACGACGAAGATCCGGATCTCTCTCTCTCTCTAGGTGCTCGCGGGTTTGGGGAGGGGAAATGGGTATTTTTTTTGCAAAAATCTAATTTTCAAGCTATTTATAGGTTTTGGAAAAAGCGGAAAAAAGATTTTTTTGCGATTCCGATTTTTCCTGCGCGTTCCTCTGCGCATTCTAAGATAGGTTCTGGCGACAGAATTCCAGAACTCAAAACAGGATTCTTGGAATTAAACCAAAAGATCCAAAATCGGCATAAGTCGGTGTAAGTCGGATTATCCCGAAAAACTACTTTTTGCAGTGATCGTCGGATGAGAAAACTTCCTTCTGAAGAAAGATTAGGAATGATGAGAGAAATAGGAGAACGCGGGTGGAATCTTCTTTTGCAGCTCCGAATAGAAAAAGTCTTCATCGTCTGTCGATCTTAGGTTTTCTCGAACTATCAGGGATTCCGTTTCGGCAAACTTCCGAGAATTGGAATTTGACGTTCGTACTTTCCAGGATTTCGCATCGAAATGATTGTTTAAGGACGGAAAAGAGAAGTTCTAACATTTCTCTGAGGATTTTTGGAATTAGTTTCCATCGTGTCCTAAAGCGTAAATTAACTATTCACTAATACCTTTGACCTAGGATTAAGCGTATGTTAGTCGTGCTATAACTCTTATCGGTTTTTCGATAAATTCTTGGACTTTTCCTGAACCTTTTTCCTTCCCAAATTTATCTTAATCAAATAACTCTTTTATTTTATTCACTTATCCAAAGCGTTAAAACTTGGGCCTTACATTACTACCCTCCAAAAAGAAAGTTTCGACCTCGAAACTTAAGGGTCAGTAAAAAGTTCTGGATGCTGTTCCTTGATCTTTTCCTTCAGCTCCCACGTCGCATCGCCGGTGTCCTTGTTCCAAATAACCTTCACTAACTCGATCTCTTTTCCCCTCAACTGCATTATCCTTGTGTCACCAATGCTGATTGGCGGTGTCTCGAAAGACAAGTTATCCTTCAACTCAATGTCATCCAGCTCGATGACGTGCGTCGGATCAGCAATATACTTCCGCAGTTGTGACACATGGAATACATCGTGAACGTTTGATAGAAAAGGCGGTAGTGCGATCTGATAAGCTACCGGTCCTACACGACGAGTAATCTTCTGATAAGGTCCAATGAACTTTGGCGTCAGCTTTCTTGACTTGATTGCTCGACCAACTCCTGTAGTCTGGGTAACTCGCAGAAACACATGATCTCCTTCTTCGAATTCCAGGGTTCTGCGCCTTTGATCTGCATAGCTCTTCTGTCTACTCTGAGAAGCCTTCATCTTCTCTTTGATCTGTTTAATCTTCTCAGTTGTCTGTTGCAGAAGTTCCGGTCCTACTAACAAATTCTCTCCATCTTGATACCAACATAAAGGTGTTCTACACTTGCGGCCATACAATGCCTCATACGGTGCCATACCTATGGGGTCGTATGAAAACTGTTGTTATATGTGAATTCAATCAGTGGCAATAGGGTATCCCAACTGCCCTTGTTGTCTAACACGCAAGCTCGTAGCAAATCCTCCAATGATTGGATAGTTCTCTCAGTTTGCCCATCAGTCTGTGGATGATAAGCAGAACTTAATCTCAGCCTCGTTCCCAAAGCCTCATGAAGAGCTCCCACAAATGTGAAGTAAACTTCGGGTCTCTATCGGAAACGATACTTGTTGGCACTCCATGAAGTCGCACAATCTCAGCTATATAAATCTCTGATAGCTTATCCACGTTGTAAGTAGTTCTCACAGGTATGAAATGAGCCGACTTAGTCAATCGATCCACGACTACCCAAATCGAATCATATCCTTTTTGAGTTCTTGGTAATGCCACGACAAAATCCATCGATATGCTATCCCATTTCCATTGAGGTACATCCAAGCTTTGTAGCATACCCGCAGATTTCTGATGTTCCACCTTCGCCTTTTGACAGGTTAAACATGCAGCTACATATTCTGCCACTTGTCTTTTCATTCCTGGCCACCAAAAATTCACCTTCAAGTCCTGATGCATCTTTTTCATTCCAGGGTGAATGCTCAACTTACTTTTGTGACCTTCGTCCATTATCAACCTCCTTAAGTCAGGGTTGTTAGGTACGCAAACTCTACCCTTACACCGTAGGATATTGTCACTTCCTACCTTGAATTCCGGGTCCTTGCCCTGAATTACCAAATTCCTTTTTCCGAGTAAAAATTCATCTTGTAACTGTTGGTCTCGGATTTCTTCCATCAATCCATTGGTAATCCTGATCATCCCGAACCTCAGTTCTCCCTCGGATACTCTTACGTCCAAACTCAAATCTCGTAATTGTTCCAGCAGTTGCAGCTCCTTCACCATCATTGACGAGATATGCATCTTCCTGCTCAATGCATCAGCAACAACATTAGCTTTTCCAGGATGGTAATGTAAGGTAAAATCGTAATCCTTGAGAAACTCCATCCACCGTCGTTGTCTCATGTTCAACTCCTTCTGGTCGAACAAGTACTTCAAGCTCTTGTGATCACTAAATATGGTGAAATTGCATCCATATAAGTGATGTCTCCAGATCTTCAACGAAAACACAATGGCAGCAAGTTCTAAGTCATGAGTCGGATAGTTCTTCTCATGAGTCTTCAGTTGTCGTGAAGCATAAGCCACCACCTTCCGATGCTGCATCAGCACACATCCCAAACCTTGATGCGAAGCATCACAGTACACTTCATACGGTTCCTCTGGTTGCGGCAAGACGAGTACAGGTGACGTCGTCAAACGTTCCTTCATTGTCTGAAAGCTAGTTTCGCACGCTTCGGTCCATGCAAAAGGTTGATCCTTTCTCGTAAGTTGAGTCAAGGGTCCAACGATCTTGGCGAAATTCTCAATGAAGCGACGATAGTATCCCGCCAAACCGACAAAACTCCTGATCTCAGTCACGGTCTTTGGCCGTTCCCATGACAACACCGTCTCTACCTTTGCTGGATCCACAACTATACCTTCTTTAGAGATCACATGGCCCAAGAATTTTACCTCTTCGAGCCAAAATTCACACTTAGAAGGGTTGGCGTACAGCTTTGTCTCTCTCAACACTTGTAAAACCTGACGCAAGTGCCCTTCATGATCTTCAGCGTTCTTTGAGTAGATCAGAATGTCGTCGATAAACACCACGACGAATCGATCCAAGAACGGATGGAATGTCCTGTTCATGTAATCCATGAAGATAGCAGGTGCGTTTGTCACCCCAAATGGCATCACTAGATACTCATAGTGTCCATAACGAGTCCGGAATGCCGTCTTCTGGATATCCTCAGTCTTTACTCTGATCTGATGGTAACCCGACTTCAGGTCTATCTTTGAGAATATCGCAGCTCCTCGTAGTTGATCCATCAAATCATCAATGCTAGGTAGCGGATACCTATTCTTGACGGTCACTTTGTTCAGTTGTCGATAGTCGACACAAAGTCTAGATTTCCCATCCTTCTTTTTCACCAATAAGACGGGTGCTCCCCAAGGTGAAACGCTTGGTCGGATGAATCCCTTCGACAGAAGATCCTCAAGTTGAGACTTCAACTCCACCAATTCCGCAGGTGCCATCCGATATGGTGCAATCGAAATCGGTCCTGTTCCCGGTACGATGTCAATAGCAAATTCAATGTCGCGTACAGGCGGCAAACCAGGTACATCGCCAGGAAAAACATCCGCGAAGTCTCTCACAACTAGAATATTACTCACTTCCGGATTCCCTTTGCTCTCCAAATTTAACAAAACTGAATACTCTTGAGATCCTTCATTCAGAGAGACGCTGATCTGATTGGCGAATAAATACTCGGAAAGATCCGAGTCGGGAAATACCACTCTCTTTCGGCTGCAGTCCAGAAGACAATGATAGTGGGACAACCAGTCCATCCCTAGGATAACATCTAGGTTCTTGAGAGTTAGGCACACTAGGTTAGCATGGTAAACTTTATCCCTATAGGTTACTGGGCAATACATGCATGCAGTATTGGCAAGCAGAGTTTTGGCAGGTGTGGTAACTATAAGATCGAAACTCAAAGTAGTAACGGGAAGTTTTAATCTAGCAGCACATTCCCTAGAGATAAAAGAGTGCGTTGCTCCGGAATCGAAAAGTACAGTTAGGAGATTACCGTCAATCTCGCAGTCTCCCCTGATCAGACCATCAACCCCTTCAGCTTCTTCACCATCCATGGTGTAGACTCTTGCCTTGGCAGCAGGACGCTTCCCACGAGCAGTGTTAACAGCTGGTTCTGTCTTGGGTGCTCTGCATTGAGCAGCAGTATGCCCCAACTTGTTACAGTTAAAGCATTTGGGCCTCATGTCAGTACAAGCATTGGCATAGTGCCCAGGCTGCCCACATCTGTAACAGGTCATCTCCCTGTTCACAGTCTGACCTCCAGAACCTCCAGCAGTACCCACCATGGGCCTATAAGATCCTGAAGCAATTCCTCTACCTGCAGGACGTTGATACGGCCTCCTGCTCTGAAATCTCCCTCTGCCTTGAAAATTTTGAGAGCCCGACCTCATCGGCCCTCCTGTTCCAACACGGTTCAGTCTCCTGTTCTTCATTCTCTCCACCTCAGTGGCTTTCTCAACCAAAGTCTGAAAACGAGTGATTCCCAACGGTTTCACCGAGTCTTCAATATCGGGCCTCAGCCCATTCACAAAGCGCTTGCACATGTAGGGTTCATCGACCCCATTGCGGAAGAATCGAAAGTGCTTGGCCAACGATTCCAGCTTGGCAGCATATTCCGGGATGGACATGCTACCCTGACGAAGTGTCAGGAATTGCGACTCACGCTCGTCCCGAGCACTATCTGGAAAATACTTCTCCAGAAAAGCAGCACGAAACGAAACCTAATTCACTTCCAAGTTGTTTGCTTCCATCATTCCTCTGGCGCCTCTCCACCAGTACTCAGCATCACCCAACAGTAGAAAGGTTGCCATTCCCACCTTGGCCCCCTCAGCAGTCTGTAATACACCGAAGATCTTTTCAATCTCCTGGATCCAGAGATCCGCTTTGTCCGGGTCAGTACCCCCCGAGAACTTAGGTGGATACTGTCTCCTGAAATCATTCAGGCCTCTGTTCTGGTCCATTGTCACTTCCCTCTGGCGTTGGTGCTGATCACGTGCCTCCTCAGCAGCACGCCTCATAGCATTATCGTTTGCCTGTGCAGTCACAGCTTGGGCCATAGTGGCCATCATCTCAGCTAGTTGGTTAGCGTTCACCATGTTCTGCTAAATTCACAAACAGTTAGTGCTCATCATAAGATAGCATCTAATATAACTATACAATATGATTAAGCAATAACTTCAAACAATTCTAAGCGAAAAATCGCTTGGCAGACAATCAATTTTTACTCTTTGCAGAGTCACACAACCTAGCACAGAAGACCTATTCCCCAAGACTCCCAAAAGACTCGACTAAGCTCTGATACCACAATTGTAACACCCCGATTTCGGTGGCGTCACTTTAGTAACCAAAAGAAATACTTAAGCGGAAAAAACGTGAATTATTTTTTTTTCGACAATATAACTAAAGACAGAAAGCAATAAACTTTCCAACAAAAGATAAAAGAAACTACTATACAACTATATATACATGCCTCGCTAAATACAACCACGTCACGAGTAACCTCCAGTGACGGGTGACAGAAAGAGAGTAACGCCCGAAGGCAATATGTATAGTCCAAGGTAAAAATACTGTGTCCGCAACACTAAACCTCAAAATCTGAGAACAAGTTGGCCCAGCGGCCTAAGAAAAGACCCCCTAAATCCAACCAGCTCTCTGTGATCTCCATATGAAACCACACAAAAAGCTACCGGTAGGAAACTACCCTGTCCCCAAAACTGAAGCATGACGGTCAGAGCACCGACACTACTCCTACACTAATCCCTACCCGAGGAGCCCACACTAGCACTCGATCCTACATGCTAGCGCGGTCGTCATCCGAATCTGCATCCAGGACGACTAAGTCGACATACTCAACACTGCCCTCTCTGTCCACCCTAATGCGCTCCTGCACTGGCCTCTCGGGCTCGGGGCCCGGAACGAGATCCGCGACGACAGCAGCAACAGTAGACGGACTAGACTCCGTCGAAGCCCCACCTACTGGCACCTCCTCAGAGGGGTCCTCATCATCCGAAGGGGATGGTGGCGGTGGAGGTCCTCCCAAGCCGGGTCCACAGTGTACACCTGGAGGCAGGTTGAAGCTCACTATGTGCCTCCTCATCACCCCCTCCGTCAAGCGTCCGAATCGGTCGACACGGTCCTCCATGACCCGACCGGTGTAGGTCGCACGGTGGCCCTCGGGATCGACCACCCATGCACCTGGGTCGTCTTGATCAAGCATCTCGTACCTGGTCCCCCCCGAGGGGCTGACCATGGTAAACCAATCCCCCATACTCATCTGACAAATGGCGTAGTCCGCCCAAACACACACAGCAGACGCGAGGGTCAACTCCAAAGAATTATATAATTAATAAAACCAGATATAATTATAGGATAATAAATACTTGCCTCTCAGGCTTATAAGTTTTGGGATAGCTTCCTAGGGTTGCATGTATCACAATGAATATAAAGAACCATAAAAACAAGTAGCATGCCTCAAAAATAGGATAAACAGTTACCAATCACACTCAGCAACTAAGTCAGCATGTATGTTGCATGAAATGCAATGCTGGGTAACAAAATGCATTCCGGAAGAAGGATGGACACCATCGAGTCAGCCCTAACACCGGCCAAAGTGGGACCATTCCGCTCGGGCGTCTCTTACACCACACAAAAGTAGTCAGATCAGCAGTGAACCCGTAGGTCTGCCATTCCGTCTGCTACTGAGGACCACCGTAGTGTCCTAAATATGGAAATCCGGGTCTTATGACCATTTTGGAATCCACCGAGGTCCGGTATCACGCCGTGTATTAACCTCAAAATGAGTGCATGAATGCAAGTGATTAGCCAAACAACGTCTCCGACCTCACCCGACACGTCGCCACGTGTTCTAGATAACTTAAAGTCTCTAAAAGAATACCCTAAGGTAAATGTCGATTCTGCGACAAAATACAATTAATCATAAACAAAAGAGTGCAACCACTCACGACAACTCTTCGAGTCATCAATGCTCTCACGAAGTCTCACGCTTCTGTGGAGTCTCACACATTCACAAAGTCTCAAGCTTCAGTGAAGTTTTATGCTTTCACAAGGTCTCACGCCTCAGTGAATTTACACACTTGCACGAAGTCTCACGCTTCAATGAAGTTTCATGCTGTTCACGAGGTCTCACGCCTCAGTGAAGATCCATGCTTTCCACAAGGTCTCACGCCTCAGTGGAGTATCACGCATTCACAAGGTCTCACACCTCCGTGAAGCTTCTCGGCTCATCCCTTGGATGGCTAAACAAACTGCTCCCAGAGCGAATGAGTATCAACATACCCAGAACTCGCAATCTTCTCAACACTTGGATCCGACGACACTTCTCGTTTTCCAAAACTAAACTTCAATCCAAAGCTTGCATCCGAGATTGTTATCTTTATTTAAAGGTTTAGTGGTTGTTTAATATCTTATGAATTTTCTTTGTAAAAATAGCTCCTTTTTAGTCTTATCGTATTCCCTATGAGTTTCAAAGTTCCCATAATCCCAAGTAATTCCCTGAGAAGGTCTCGATCCATTGGAACATAAACAGCATATTCCAACACATCCTAAGTTAACCATGTAGCACATAGCATGTGAATCATTTAGCACACAATATCATGGCATCAATTACTCAACAAGGTCGGCCGAAGCCTCAGAGAACAATTCAGACATTTAGCAATTAAGTGCATAACACATAAATCAAGTCGAACTTGTCGACACCTAAAGCATTATCTAGTAATTCAGAGAGTAGCCCTCACCGGTGGGTCTTCCAGCTTCTTCCTCAAAATGTTCTTCAAGCTCTTCTCCTTGATCTCTGGGAATCTCCTCAAACGAACCTTAAGCAAAAATCACAGAAATCAACACCAAGAGTCAGAAACTCAGCAATCAAAGAGTCCTAGGGTTACACGGTACACTACTACCTCCGTGGTACGACAATCTAACGCGTTAAGACAGGTTTTCGAAAAATCGGATTCTCCCCCCCCTTGATATAGCTCTCGGCCACTTCCTTTAATTGGGAGGGTCGATTTTTCTTCGATCAAACTTGGTTCCTAGGTTAACATAAGCCGTAACTAAGACGGTTCTAGGCTCGGAAAAATTTTCGGATCGAAAACTGATATAGGGGTAGTTTGGTCATTATTTTTAGCTCAAAATTTCAAAATTGGATTTTTGAAAAACAAATTGGATGGGGACGTCCACAACGACGTTTATGACGACAAATCCTACTAGCACTAAGCCAAGTCGATAGATTAGAGCGTAAAGGTTGCGACTTTGCCGAAAAATGGGTATTTAAGGTAGAAATTGATCCCGGCGGCATTTCGTCGACATTCGACAAAATCTAATCCGCAGAACACGCTCAGGAGCATGCAGGGAAGAAGTTTAGACACTGAAATCAGCGTATTTGAACAGTTTTTCAAAAACCTCAAAATTTTGAACTCAGAAAGTCGTAGGAGAAGTGGACAGAAACGACGATTCGAAGGAGAGTATAGTTTACCTACCTCGAGGTCTTCGATTAGTGACGATCGGTGAAGCAAACGGGCAAGAAACGACGAAGATCCGGATCTCTCTCTCTCTCTAGGTGCTCGCGGGTTTGGGGAGGGGAAATGGGTATTTTTTTTGCAAAAATCTAATTTTCAAGCTATTTATAGGTTTTGGAAAAAGCGGAAAAAAGATTTTTTTGCGATTCCGATTTTTCCTGCGCGTTCCTCTGCGCATTCTAAGATAGGTTCTGGCGACAGAATTCCAGAACTCAAAACAGGATTCTTGGAATTAAACCAAAAGATCCAAAATCGGCATAAGTCGGTGTAAGTCGGATTATCCCGAAAAACTACTTTTTGCAGTGATCGTCGGATGAGAAAACTTCCTTCTGAAGAAAGATTAGGAATGATGAGAGAAATAGGAGAACGCGGGTGGAATCTTCTTTTGTAGCTCCGAATAGAAAAAGTCTTCATCGTCTGTCGATCTTAGGTTTTCTCGAACTATCAGGGATTCCGTTTCGGCAAACTTCCGAGAATTGGAATTTGACGTTCGTACTTTCCAGGATTTCGCATCGAAATGATTGTTTAAGGACGGAAAAGAGAAGTTCTAACATTTCTCTGAGGATTTTTGGAATTAGTTTCCATCGTGTCCTAAAGCGTAAATTAACTATTCACTAATACCTTTGACCTAGGATTAAGCGTATGTTAGTCGTGCTATAACTCTTATCGGTTTTTCAATAAATTCTTGGGCTTTTCCTGAACCTTTTTCCTTCCCAAATTTATCTTAATCAAATAACTCTTTTATTTTATTCACTTATCCAAAGCGTTAAAACTTGGGCCTTACAGGGAACAGGGCCGATTTCGATTGCACCATATCGTATGGCACCTGCGGAGCTAGTGGAATTGAAGTCCCAACTCGAAGATCTTCTGTCGAAGGGATTCATACGACCAAGCGTTTCACCTTGGGGAGCGCCAGTCTTATTGGTGAAGAAGAAGGACGGGAAGTCGAGATTATGTGTCGACTACCGACAATTGAACAAGGTAACCGTCAAGAATAGGTATCCGTTACCTAGGATTGATGATTTGATGGATCAACTGCGAGGAGCTACAATATTCTCGAAGATCGACCTGAAGTCGGGTTATCATCAAATCAGGGTCAAGACCGAGGATATCCAGAAGACGGCATTCAGAACCCGTTATGGACACTATGAGTACTTAGTGATGCCATTTGGGGTGACAAATGCGCCGGCAATATTCATGGCTTACATGAATATGACTTTTCATACATTCCTGGATCGATTCGTCGTGGTGTTTATCGACGACATTCTGATCTATTCAAAGAATGCTGAAGACCATGAGGAGCACTTGCGACAAGTTTTACAAGTGCTGAGGGAGAAGGAGTTGTATGCCAATCCTTCTAAGTGCGAATTTTGGCTCGAAGAGGTAAAATTCTTAGGCCATGTGATCTCTAAGGAGGGGATAGCTGTGGATCCAGCAAAGGTAGAGACCGTATTGTCATGGGAACGGCCGAAGACAGTGACGGAGATCAGAAGTTTTGTCGGTTTGGCGGGATACTATCGTCGCTTTATCGAGAATTTCGCGAAGATTGTTGGACCTTTGACTCAACTAACGAGGAAGGACCAACCGTTTGCATGGACTGAAGCATGCGAGATTAGCTTTCAGACGATGAAGGAACGGTTGACGACGTCACCTGTACTCGTCTTACCGCAACCGGAGGAACCTTATGAGGTATACTGTGATGCTTCGCATCAAGGTTTGGGATGTGTGCTGATGCAACATCGGAAGGTGGTTGCTTATGCTTCAAGACAACTGAAGGTGCATGAGAAGAATTATCCGACTCATGACTTGGAACTAGCTGCAATCGTATTTGCGCTGAAGATTTGGAGACATCACTTATATGGATGCAATTTCACCATATTCAGTGATCATAAGAGCTTGAAGTACTTGTTTGAGCAGAAGGAGCTGAACATGAGACAGCGTCGGTGGATGGAATTTCTCAAAGATTACGAGTTCACTCTGCAATATCATCCTGGAAAGGCGAATGTTGTTGCTGATGCCTTGAGCAGGAAGATGCACATCTCGTCGATGATGGTGAAGGAGCTGCAACTGCTGGAACAATTTCGAGATATGAGCTTGGATGTGAAATTATCCGAGGGAGAACTGAAGTTTGGGATGATCAGAATTACCAATGGATTGATGGAAGAAATCCGAGACCAACAGTTACAAGATGAGTTTCTGCTCGGGAAAAGGAATTTGGTAAGTCAAGGTAAAGACCCAGAATTCAAGGTAGGAAGTGACAATATCCTACGGTGCAAGGATAGGGTTTGTGTACCTAACAGCCCTGACTTGAGAAGATTGATTATGGATGAAGGTCACAAGAGCAAGTTAAGCATTCATCCTGGAATGAAGAAGATGTACCAGGACTTGAAGGTGAATTTTTGGTGGCCAGGAATGAAAAGACAAGTGGCTGAGTATGTAGCTGCATGTCTGACATGTCAGAAGGCGAAGGTGGAGCATCAGAAGTCTTCAGGTATGCTACAAAGCTTGGATGTGCCAGAATGGAAATGGGATAGCATATCGATGGATTTCGTCGTGGCTTTGCCAAGAACTCAGAAGGGATACGATTCTATTTGGGTAATCGTGGATCGACTTACTAAGTCGGCTCATTTCGTACCTGTGAGGACTACGTACAACGTGGAGAAACTATCAGAGTTATATATAGCGGAGATTGTACGACTTCACGGAGTACCGACAAGTATTGTATCCGATCGAGACCCGATGTAACACCCCGACTTCCAGGTGTCACTTTAGTAACCAAAAATAAACTTTTGCGGAAAAACAGGTAATTTTTTTCGATTGATTCCTTCTTAAATAAAGCGAAAAGGAAATAAAGTCATAACCCAACCACTAAACTTACCAATATACATCAAATATAAACATGTACAGCCTCAGCTGCACTTCCACGTCATGCACACTTGCAGTGACTCCAAAGTAGTGTGCCCGTAGGCAAATATGTACAAAACCAGAAGTGTGAGTGAGAAAGAGTATAATTACAACCCACTAGGAGAAAGTCGGCCTCAATATGGCCTAAGCAAAGACCCCTATGGTCCAACTGACTCACTGTGATCCCTCAGTAAGAGAACCACACGAAAAGTCATGCGTCGGAAACCTACCCGATCCCAAAAGCAAAACGAATCAGAGCTCTACACAGAACATGACGCCTGCCCAAACCTAACCTCCCAGTGCCAAACCCACAACGATCTGAAGTCGGCAAGTTGAAGCTCAACTCCATGCGCCATAGAACTCCTTTCGTCAGACGTCCACGCTCGTCAGTCCGGTCCTCCATGACCCTTCCCCGATACGTCGCCCGGTGACCAGCTACATCGATCACCCAAGCGGTGGGGGCATCCCAATCCAGCAGCTCATATCTGATCCCCCCCGAGGGAGAGACCGTCGAGAACCAGTCGACCATCGACATCTGGCAGCAGGCCGACCGCCCAAACACAAACATACAAACAAAGCCAAGGCGCTAGGGTCAACTCACAGCAATAAGTACATATACACTCAACATGTGACGGGGTATATATATAAGTTGTTATATAAGCATATAAGTAATCCTAGCATGTTATGGCTCTAACATTGCTTCAATAAACAAACAGCACACAGTCTCAGTCAGCATGAATGTATGCGTGAAATGCACAATATGAATCCGGATTTGTGACGCGTTCCCGTTCGCCACAAGTGAAGCATTCCCGTTCTTCACTATGGATGGACCATTCCCGTTATCCATCCTGGATGAACCATTCCCGTTATTCATCCTTGGTGAACCATTCCCGTTATTCACCGTATGATGAACCATTCCCGTTATTCATCATTTATGCAAGGTGAACCATTCCCGTTATTCACCATGATATGCACAGGTGAACCATTCCCGTTATTCACCCGATTGAATGCAACGTGGTTAGCCAAACAACGAATCGCCCTTACCACGAAAGTGTTTAGCTCACAACCCAATCTCAACAAACCCATGAGTTAGTGTCGGTCAATACAACACAACTCGGAGTAAGTGTCGGTCAATACAATACAGCTCCACCAACAATAATACACAAGAGTCTAGTGTCGGTCAATATAACACAGCCCAAACAACAAGAGCGCTAAGTGTCGGTCAATACAACACCGCTCCAACAACAAGAGAACCCAAGGGATTAATGTCGGTCAATACAACACAACCCCATCAACAAGAGTACGTAAAGTACTCGGTGACTTTCAATCATCACCATAGCTCACCTTAGTGGCTTTCCCCAATTCCAATAACTCACAACAAAGGTCGACTTTTCCCCGTCTTTCGTAAATATTTTCCCCTTCAGTTTTCCTATACTTAAACAATAATAAAAATGATTTCAATTCAGATTAGTCAGGTTATGAGTTTATTTCTCAAAATCTAGGTTTCCCAAGTCTTTAGTTTACAAAATTCTATTCATTCTAGGTTTTCCGAAAACCAACCACCCAAAAGAAGTTTCCCGGGGAAAGTCTAAGTAAACCAACGAATCCCAACAAATGGCTAAGTCCCAAACCCCTCGTTTGAACTTGCCTAGGGTTGCTCATCCAACCCGAAACATCAAAGATCACCAGATCAATGAATCTCCACTCCGAAGTCGCGTCAAAACGCACAATCCAACAAAGCACAACATCACAACATCAGTTCATCAACATAATCAACATCAAAGTAAAGCATAAGTCGAATTGATCGACGCCTGTCATGCATTCATAGCTAATATATAGTAAGTTGACCTAACCTCGAGCGGTTCCAGCTTCGCAAACAAAGTTCTCCTCAAACAATTGCTCTGAGTCTTCCAAAGTTCCCTCAACTGAACCTCGGAGAAAAACAAAGCAGAATCCAAACAAAATCAATTAGTTCGATCGCAAAACAATACATAAACGATAGACAAAGCATTAAAGCTTCAGAATAGGACAATCAGGTACGAAAAGACAAGTTTTCGAAACCGAAAAACTCCCCCCCTAAAGGAAATAGTCCACGGCCTCAAAGGAAAAAGAGCTTCGGCTCTTTTTCTTTGATCAAATCAGTTTACAAGGTAGTTTTAGGGTAAAACTAAGGCAAAGAAACTGTCAGAACAATTTTCGGACAAACGGGTCGAAATACGGCTATCCAGGGGCATTTTGGTCCAAAATAAAAGCTCAAAACCTCAAACTTATCAGATCGGAAAACAAATTTGACAGCAATGATCCTCACGACATATGTAACAACTAATCCTAAAGGCACGAAGTCAGATTATGACTTCTCGACAATAAAGTTTCGAAATGTGAGCAAAAATGGTTTTGAATCAGTTTTTCAGATCCCTGTCAACTGGATCACAATCAGAGTTTACTGACAGAGGTTTTAGGCTCTTGGGAACCTAGAGAACATAACCCAAGCAAGAAATCGAGGAAATCAGACAATTTTAGAAAAAGCTCAAAACTTAGAGCACAGAAACGACGTCAGAAACGCAACAGAAACAACAATCAGAGATAGGATTCGTGTTAGTTACCTCGATACCTAGAAGTAGGGACGAACTACGCGAAGATTGGTCAAGTTTTCGCGAAAATCTCCTCCCCCCTTGCTCTCCACGAATTTGGGCCACTAATGGAGGAAAATGAAAGATATTTTGCTTTTTCGCCTATTTATAGGCGGGCGAAATCCCGGGAAAATGAAAATTTCGCGATTCCGATTTTTGCAGCACGATCACCAAGGAATTCTAAGAGAGATTCTGGCGTCAGAAATCCAGAACTCAAAACAAATATCTATGATATGGAAAAAACGATATCGAAAATCTCAAAAGCGGTGTAAGTTAAATCTGTCCCGAAAAACTACTTTTTGCTGTGATCGCCGGACGACAAAACTTCCTTTTGAAGAAAGATTGGAAATGTCGAAACAAATCTGGCAACGCGGACGGAAAGTCCGTTAGAAGTCCCGAATAGAAAAAGTCTTCATCCATCGCTCGAATCTAGGGTTTTGAAGCAAAGAAATTAGCGTCGGCGAACTTCCGAAAAGTGAATACTATCGTGCGTACAGTCCAGAGTTCCGAAATGAAACGCTGGTCGAAGGAAAAATAAAGAGAATCTTTAAATTTTCCAAGGATTAGAAATCTCCCTTAAAACGTTGCTCTAGAAGCGAAAAAGCCTATTCTGGACACGCTCGCCATAAGGCAGATGTGCAGACGACTCGTACTAACTCCGAAAGCAACTACGCAACATTCCTC
The DNA here is from genome assembly GCF_012489685.1 of Lotus japonicus. Classification (NCBI taxonomy): domain Eukaryota; kingdom Viridiplantae; phylum Streptophyta; class Magnoliopsida; order Fabales; family Fabaceae; genus Lotus; species Lotus japonicus. The sequence goes on from NC_080044.1 coordinate 39,235,583, forward strand.
AAGTAATTCCTGAACTTTCTTCTTCATTAATCTTTCTCTAATACCAAACTCCTGTCACGCTCACACTGATTCTACGCGTGAGTCGGAAATTAACTTGTTCTGAAAATCCAGGTCTTACAATACTCCCCTCCAAAAAGAAAGTTTCGTCCTCGAAACTCAGAGTTCTGCAAAAAGTCCGGGATACCGTTCCTTGAACTTATCTTCCAATTCCCATGTAGTATTGCCCATGTCATTGTTCCTCATAACCTTTCCTTAAGCAATCTGTTTTCCCCTTAACTGTTTCACTCTTTTATCCCCACTGCTAATTGTCAGCGTCTCCAAAAGACAAACCATCATTCAACTTCATGTCGTCTGGCTCGATCACTTGCGTCGGATCCCCGCTTGAGATGATACCGGTTAGCACTCCGTGCAGTCGCACAATCTTAACCACTTACTTCTTTACTTTCGGTCGTCCGAAATTCTTCTTAAACTCGATGCCTCTCTGTCATCTCAAAGTAAATACTCAGCTTGTCCTCATGATCTTCATCTACAGTCCAAAACTCCATTTGTTCATTCGATAACTCCTATACAAATCATCCCCTTGGAAACCGCTAGTCCATTAAAACACCTCTAACTTCGTAAGTATCTTTACACACACCAAGAAATCAAACTTCTACTTAGTCACTATTCGAATTAAACTCGACTTATGTCCTTATTTCCTGTCATTCACTAATCTTATCCCCTTCAACATCAATTTATCAACAACTTATAAGATAATCCTCCTCTTAATAACTAACAATCCATTATTATTGTCTTCTTCCTCAAAACTTCCCTCACTCAAACCTATTTACACTTACTGAAATCCCTAACACTTCGCACAAATCGAGACTTATCCTCTAGAAGATTAAATCATAACTATACCTCAAGGGACTTAACTAGCCATTACATCTTCCGATCCTTCAACATTCTGAGATTTAACTCTTATCGTAACCGCTAACACCACTAAATCTCTTATGTGTACATGAATCTCAGCTCACTAGGTCAACCTTAGCCCTAGGATTCTCATTCAACTTTAGTAAAATTCACTTGTTACTCGTAATATGCATTATCAAAATCCATAACAAAGTCCCATTGACTCTTATACTCTACGAAACTCGTCAAAATATAACAACCTCAGGTATTCATCTTAATACTAACACCTTCCTTTCTGTGACTCAATCACCATCTCGTCAATCAACTTCTTAATCTCTCAATCAAATTCTGACAAACTTCGAGTCCTACACCTTAGACAGACATTCATAGATTTAAAACCTACACCTTCACCAAGTTTGGTCCTCTAATAACATTTAATCCTTCAATACTTCTTAAATGAATATCCGTTTCTTAAAAACTATAGCTCCTTCACTACCCAAACGACCTGACCAGTGTCGTCATGCTTTCACATTCACAACTTATTATGCTAACATCATTCAAGTCTTATCACATGGATCATTATGTCGGCAACCTCATACTCAACATCAATCGATCACCAACTTATAACCAACCTTAACACTCTACACAACCCAGAATTCCTTTACTTCAAGATCACTCTTATATTATACCTCAATAGTCTTAACCCGAAACTCACCTTCAGGTCTTCAATCTTCTAAGATTCAACTCCTATTGTCACACCTACAACCATAAGATCTCCTACTCGTACGCGATTCTCGACTCTCAAGATTCAATCTTAACCCTAAGATTTCAATCCAACTTAGTAAATCTCACTTAGTAATCTTAGCATATTTCTTTGGAATCCATGTCAACAACCTCAAGTATTTAACTTATGATAAAACTTTCTTTCTCCAACTTAATCATTAATTCAACACTTTTCAAGTGAAAATTTCATCTCTTAAGACTATAATGTCTCCACATATTAATCCAACGCTTAACAAAACTTATTCCTCGAACTCGACCACAGCAATCTAGTTCGGAGTTAATTCTTCTTACTCTTGCTACCATCAAGCTATCATCTAAAACCTGATTAAATCCAACTTATTTAGTCTCTAACAATTCCACTCAGTAATCACATAACCCATGACTTCATAACTTCCGAGAAACTACTTAATACTTTTCCAGCATTAAATCTCTTGACTTAGTCTACCTCTACTTGGAGTAATCACACGAACTAACCAGTTAATGTCTATACGACACTCATCGACTTCCAAAGATTTAAATCTTAATCTTTTACAATCAAATGCTTAACACGAACTTTCCTCCCAAATCCGACTAATCCTCAATCAATTCAAATTCATCTTACACATCCTTCTATCAAGGTCCATTACCAGCTGTGATTCCGAATATCACCCCCTCAATATTTGGTTGATCAGGCCCAATACATCGAAGGTGGACATTTAGAAAAACCCACTGGAACAGTCAATGAGTTCCTATCCTCCAGTAGTCACAAATATCCGGATACTAAATCCTTTAATGATCCCGCTACGGAACTACACACCCTCAGCATAACACGTATACCACCCATCCGGAATCTCCCTAAGATTCATTCTTCAGCTACTAGCCTCCTCATAATCGCATCGGTGGAAGATTACTTTCTAGACTTAGTGTGCCATTCCCAACCTCGTATAACTTCTATAGTTAAAACACGAGCAACTGTCAAATAAATTCTTAGTAGGTGTAATATCTATAAGGTCAAAGCTTAGCGGTAAAAACAAGTTCAGGCGGGTTGCACACGCTACGGGGGTAACGAAGAGTAGACTATACTATAATGAGAAAGAATAGTTAGAAGGTTACCATCGTTCTTGCGCTCTCCTCTGGTTAACCCCTCAGCTTCTTCACCGTCCATGATATAAACCCTTCCTTTGGCAGCAGGGCGCTTTCCCCTTACGGTGTTAACAAATGACTCAACCTTGGGTGTCTTGCAGTTGTTGGCCAGATGTCCTGGTAGATCACACTTGAAACAATTCAGCTTCCCCTTCGGGCATTTCGTGGAGTAGTGCCCAATCTCCTGATACGCCCCTAGTTGATGCAAGGGCTGCAATGGATCGTCTAGGATTGATCTTGGATGATGAGAACTCTGAAATGTGAGAAAGAAGAAGAAGAATTTCGTGATGGAAGGGAAATGGACAGAAAAGAGGGGAAGTTTTAGTGAAATGGAAGATGAAGACTTCACACAAAGGTGGTGACAAACCCTTGATAAGCCTAATTCTTGAATCACTCAAGAACTATGAGAATCACTCTCACAAATCTGAATCACTCAGAAAAGAAAATACTAATTCATTCATAATCTGTCTATTACATTGAAGGAGTGGTCCTTATAAGGAAGAAGGAAATTCAGCCTAGTTACAAAAAAATGATGAGGTGTAATTTCTCTAGAAGAATCCTAGGCTAGGAGTTACAAATTAAAAGAGGAAGATAGTGATATGCTTCAGCCCTGAACGTGTTTTTAGTGCCTGATTGCTTCATGTAACTCCCTTTCTTGATTGTTATTCTGACCAGGGAATATAGCATTCAATGCTCTTTATGAACTTAATTTCCCTTTCTTTGTAACTCCATTCTTGGCTTTGAAAGCTCTTCAATCCTTTGACTTTGCTGATGTAACTCCTCCATTCAGAACTTATTGAAATTCAAACACATTCAAAGAGTTTTAAGAAAGGAATGGATCCCTCCCTTTAAGCCCTTCATGCGCCACATGCAAACACACACCACTTGAAGTGGATTAAACACACTAAAATAAAATTCAGCAACATAATGCATTTGGATCCAACTTATTCAATTGGTCCTTTGCATTTTTATTGAAATAAAATAAAACAGAACATCACATGGCAGCCCCTATGCGTGGGCTGGCTCTTCTTCTTGGGCCTGAATGATCATCATGATTTTTGGTTCCATCTCTTCTACCACTTTGTCTTCAAGAATGGTTGCCACTACTTGCTGAAGAGTCTCTTTGGCCTTTTTAGCTCTAGCCCTTGTCATTGGTCCTCCAAGTCCTTTTAGTGCTCCATGACCCTTGTCCTTGTCCTTGTCCTCATCATTCCCTCCCTCTTGAAAAGGATTTGACCTCAAATCAAATTCTCCGCCATCTGCATCAAAGAGAGATAAATCAGAGACATTAAAGGTTGAGCTGATGTTATACTCACCTGGAAGCTCTATTTTGTAGGCATTGTTATTGATTCTCTCAAGCACTTGAAAAGGTCCATCCCCTCTAGGTTGGAGTTTGGATTTCCTTTGTTCTGGAAACCTTTCCTTCCTCATGTGCACCCAAACCCAATCTCCGGGTTGGAACACCACCTCCTTTCTTCCCTTGTTAGCTTGCCTAGCATAACTCTCATTCTTTCTCTCAATTTGAGCCTTCACACGCTCATGCATCTTCTTGACATATTCAGCTTTGCCCTGTCCTTCCTTGTGCTTGAAAACAGAAATGTTAGGCATAGGCAACAAATCAAGAGGAGTCAAAGGGTTAAATCCATACACTACTTCAAATGGAGAGCAATTGGTAGTGCTATGGACAGCCCTATTGTAAGCAAATTCAACATGAGGCAAACACGCCTCCCAAGCCTTTAAATTGGCCTTAGGGACAGTCCTAAGCAAGGTGCCTAGGGTCCTATTAACCACCTCAGTTTGCCCATCAGTTTGTGGGTGGCAAGTGGTAGAGAACAAAAGTTTGGTGCCTAACTTCCCCCATAAAGTCCTCCAGAAGTGACTTAGGAACTTGGTGTCCCTATCACTAACTATGCTTCTAGGCATCCCATGAAGTCTTACAACTTCTTTAAAGAACAAATCAGCAACGTGACAAGCATCATCAGCTTTCCTGCAAGGAATAAAGTGAGCCATTTTTGAAAACCTATCAACAACCACAAAAATGGAATCCTTACCATTCTTTGTTCTAGGGAGGCCTAAAACAAAGTCCATAGACAAGTCAACCCAAGGGTATTCAGGGATTGGCAAAGAAGTATACAAACCATGTGGCATCACCTTAGACTTAGCCTTCTTGCAAACAATGCAATGTTCACAAAACTTGATCACATCATGTTTCATTTTGGGCCAATAGAAATGTTCCTGTAAAGTTTCTAGAGTCTTTTGGACTCCAAAATGACCCATTAATCCCCCAGCATGGGATTCTTTAACAAGCAGTTCTCTAATGGAACTTTTAGGCACACACAACCTGTTTTCCTTAAATAAAAATCCATTGTGCCTATAAAATCCATTTTGAGAAACTTTCTCACAAGCCACAAAAATTTCAGCAAAGTTATCATCTTTTTCATACATTTCTTTCACATGTTCAAGTCCTAGCAATTTAGTCTCTAACATGGAAAGCAACACGTGTCTCCTGGATAAAGCATCAGCCACAATGTTACTTTTCCCTTTTTTGTGTTTTATGACATAGGGAAATTGTTCCAAAAATTCAACCCATTTGGCATGCCTTTTGTTCAACTTACCTTGCCCCTTCAAGTATTTCAGCGACTCATGATCACTATGAATCACGAATTCCTTGGGCAAAAGATAATGCTGCCAAGTCTTCAAAGCTCTCACCAAAGCATACAATTCCTTATCATAAGTAGAATAGTTAAGGGCAGCTCCGCTTAACTTTTCACTAAAATAAGCAATTGGGTGGCCTTCTTGAAGCAACACAGCACCAATACCTACATTTGAAGCATCACATTCAAGTTCAAAAGATTTAGCAAAGTTAGGTAAAGCAAGTATAGGTGCATGGGTAAGCTTATGCTTTAGGGCAGCAAAGGCCTCTTCTTGATTCTTTCCCCAATGAAAACCCACATTCTTTTTCACCACTTCATTTAGGGGTGCTGCCAAGGTACTAAAGTCCTTTACAAACCTCCTGTAGAAACTGGCCAAGCCATGAAAACTTCTTACATCACCCACGGATTTAGGAGTGGGCCACTCTTGAATGGCTTTGATCTTTTCCTCATCAACCTGCACTCCTTTCGAACTCACAACAAAACCAAGAAACACAACATGGTCAGTGCAAAAAGTGCATTTCTCAAGATTGGCAAACAATTGTTCCTTTCTAAGCATACTCAAGACGGATCTTAAGTGCTCAACATGCAACTCAAGAGTAGTGCTATAGACCAAAATATCATCAAAGTACACAACCACAAATTTCCCAATGAATTCCCTCAAAACATGGTTCATTAGTCTCATAAAAGTACTAGGTGCATTAGATAAACCAAAAGGCATAACCAACCATTCATACAAACCATATTTAGTTTTGAAAGCAGTTTTCCATTCATCCCCTTCTTTAATCCTTATCTGATTGTAACCACTTTTCAAATCAATTTTAGAAAAATAACATGCTCTATGCAATTCATCAAGCAAATCATCAAGTCTAGGAATAGGGTGCCTATACTTAATGGTGATGTTATTCAAGGCTCTACAATCAGAGCACATTCTCCAAGTCCCATCTTTCTTTGGTACCAAAATCACCGGTACAGCACAAGGACTCATGCTATTTCTTACCCACCCTTTGTTCAAGAGTTCTTCCACTTGTCTTTGAATTTCAGTGGTTTCTTGTGGGTTGCTTCTATATACTGGCCTATTAGGCAAAGAAGCTCCCGGAATGAGATCAATTTGATGCTCAATTCCTCTCAGTGGTGGTAGACCACTTGGAACACTTGTCGGAAACACATCCTCATAATCCTGCAAAAGAGATTTAACACTAGAAGGCAGCTCAAAATTTTCAAAAGTGTTAGTGTTCAAAATCTGATTTTTGCAAAACATCAAGTATAGGATCTGTTTTGAAGCTATCATCCTTTTCACCTCTCTCTTTTTGATCAAAAAAATTTCTTTTCTCTCAAGTATTTCACTCTTTTCTTTTTGCTTTCTCTCAAGTGTTTCACTCTTTTCTTTTTGCTTTCTCTCAAGTGTCTCACTCTTTTCTTTTCTCTCTTGTTCAATCTTTTCTCTCATTTTCTTTTGATCCTCACGCACCTCCCTAGGGCTCAAAGGTTTGAGCGTAATTTTCTGGCCATGATGTTGGAATGAGATCTTGTTGGTGCTTCCATTATGATCAGAGTTGGTGTCATATTGCCATGGTCTTCCCAGCAGTATGTGACTAGCCTCCATGGGAACAACATCACAAAGAACCTTATCCCTGTATTTGCCAATGGAAAAGTCAACTTCAACTTGCTTACTTACTTGTATTTCTCCATAGTGGCTGAGCCATTGAAGTTTGTATGGCCAAGGATGTGGTTTTGTGACCAGGTTCAGCTTCTCCACCATTCTTTCACTAGCCACATTAGTACAGCTTCCGCCATCAACAATCATCAAGCAAATCTGCCCATTGACAGAACATCTTGTGTGAAAGATATTCTCTCTTTGGCTTTCTTTCTTTGGCTTTTGTTGGCTACCAAGCATTCTTCGGATCATCAACAGTTCACCATTCATGGCTGCCTCCTCTTCTTCTTCACTTTGTTCTCCTTCGGACTCACTGGTGTAGTCTCCATCATCCTTAAGAATCATGGTCTTTTTGGAGGCACATTCATAAGCATAATGTCCCATACCTTGGCATTTGAAGCACTTGACCTCTTTGCTCTTTTTGGATGGTTGTTCAAGAGGTTTTGAAGAAGCTGAAGCTTGTGGTTTGGTGGCTGGTTTGCTAAGGGTGCTCGGCCCTTCATTCTTCATTCTGTCTCTCCAAGATGAATTGGAATTGGTAGAACTCTTCCTTGCAAGCCCTTTCCTTTTGAGTTGTTGCTCAACTTTAGTGGCCTTGTGCAGCAATTCTTCCATGTCTACATATTCCTGAAGTTCTACAATATCTCTAACATCATTAGATAAACCATTAATAAATCGAATCATGGTTACCTCTTCATCCTCCTCAAGATTGGCTTGCAACATAAGCACCTCAAGTTCTTTGTAATACTCCTCAACACTCTTGCTGCCTTGGGTAAGTTTTTGAAGTTTAAATTTTACATCCCTAGCATGGCTTGAAGGGACATATCTTTTCCTCATGATTCGTTTCATTTCAGCCCATGTTTCCACCGCTGGCTCCTCATTTCTCAATCTCTCTTTTGCAAACTTATTCCACCAAACAAGAGCATAGTCTGAAAAGTGAGCAGCTGCAAGTTTCACCTTTTGGTCCTCCTCATAGTTGTTGCAAGCAAAGACATGCTCTATTTTGAGTTCCCACTCCAAGTATGCCTCTGGATCACTCTTTCCCTTAAAAGGAGGAATTTGGAATTTGACTCCTTCAATCCGAGCAGGTCTAGGATTTTCATGAATTCGTCGTGGCCTCCCGCCTTCACTGTCACTATTGTTCCGGTTCTCCATTTGATCCAGCCTTTCGTGGATCTCTTCAGTTTGCCTCCTCATTAAGTTTTCCAGATGTTGTGTAAGAGCCCGCATTTCGATGGTCGAGAGTCGCACTGCTGGTTGCTCCTCCTCTTCTCCTGACATCTTTGACAAATGAAAAGATTCAAGTAGAACAAACAAATGTTAGTGTTTACCTCACTTCTCTCGTGTTTCCCTCAAATTGGCTTTTCTATGATGTGCACTCTTGCCTTTTTCCACTCAAAAATTCTCACAATCTCTTGAGTAAATCAAAGTTAAGACACACAAAGAATTATGCCACCAAATTTGTGTAGAGTCACACAGATTAGAATAGACTTTAGAATATGAAACAAAAGAAGACAAGACAAATCACCACAGAAATGGAAAGGACTCCAAATATTTAGAGACTAAAGAAGAATTCAAGAACAAACAGAAAGAAGAAAATAAATTGGAATGCTAGCAACAAAATTACCTTGAACAATTGAATTTGGCTAATTAAACAAGAACCATTCAGCCATTTTTTTTTTTTTGAATTTTCGTTTTTTTTTTTTTTGAATTTTCGTTTTGTAATTTGTTTTTGATTCTGAACAATTAACAAGGCTTAACTTTTGCAATGGTTCAGCCAAAAGAAACAAAAACTAAAATCAAGGTAACAAGAAATGACAAAGAGTTGCTAACCAGAATTCCAGATAAGAAAAGAAACCAAAATCCTAGAACCGGAGCTCTGATTACCAAATGATACGCCCCTAGTTGATGCAAGGGCTGCAATGGATCGTCTAGGATTGATCTTGGATGATGAGAACTCTGAAATGTGAGAAAGAAGAAGAAGAATTTCGTGATGGAAGGGAAATGGACAGAAAAGAGGGGAAGTTTTAGTGAAATAGAAGATGAAGACTTCACACAAAGGTGGTGACAAACCCTTGATAAGCCTAATTCTTGAATCACTCAAGAACTATGAGAATCACTCTCACAAATCTGAATCACTCAGAAAAGAAAATACTAATTCATTCATAATATGTCTATTACATTGAAGGAGTGGTCCTTATAAGGAAGAAGGAAATTCAGCCTAGTTACAAAAAAATGATGAGGTGTAATTTCTCTAGAAGAATCCTAGGCTAGGAGTTACAAATTAAAAGAGGAAGATAGTGATATGCTTCAGCCCTGAACGTGTTTTTAGTGCCTGATTGCTTCATGTAACTCCCTTTCTTGATTGTTATTCTGACCAGGGAATATAGCATTCAATGCTCTTTATGAACTTAATTTCCCTTTCTTTGTAACTCCATTCTTGGCTTTGAAAGCTCTTCAATCCTTTGACTTTGCTGATGTAACTCCTCCATTCAGAACTTATTGAAATTCAAACACATTCAAAGAGTTTTAAGAAAGGAATGGATCCCTCCCTTTAAGCCCTTCATGCGCCACATGCAAACACACACCACTTGAAGTGGATTAAACACACTAAAATAAAATTCAGCAACATAATGCATTTGGATCCAACTTATTCAATTGGTCCTTTGCATTTTTATTGAAATAAAATAAAACAGAACATCACATGGCAGCCCCTATGCGTGGGCTGGCTCTTCTTCTTGGGCCTGAATGATCATCATGATTTTTGGTTCCATCTCTTCTACCACTTTGTCTTCAAGAATGGTTGCCACTACTTGCTGAAGAGTCTCTTTGGCCTTTTTAGCTCTAGCCCTTGTCATTGGTCCTCCAAGTCCTTTTAGTGCTCCATGACCCTTGTCCTTGTCCTTGTCCTCATCATCTCCCCGCATTTGAAACATGTTATCTCACGGCTCCCAGCTTGGCTTCCTGCTCCTCCCGCAGCAGCAATCGTAGGCCTGTACGGTCCTGGGGTAAACCCTTCCCCCGTAGGACGCTGATAAGGCTTCTTCATCTGTAACTTTCCTTTTCCTTGATAGCTCCGGGAACTCGACCTCATTGGTCCCCCAATTCCAGCCCGGTCCATCCTCCTATTCTTCATCAGCTCCACCTCGGTGGCCTTCTCAACCAAAGCTTGAAACCTCATAATCCCCAACGGTCTCACTGAGTCCTCAATGTCAGCTCTCAGTCCCCTCACAAAGCGCTTGCACATATAGGGTTCATCAACCTGATCACGGAAAAATCGGAAGTGTTTGGCCAAAGCTTCCAACTTAGCAGCATATTCCGGAATAGTCTCCCTTGACGAAGAGTCAGAAACTGCGACTCACGCTCGTCACGAGCACTATCAGGAAAATACTTCTCCAGAAAGGCGGCACGAAAAGAATTCCAGTTCACCTCAACATGGTTTGCCTCCATCATCCCTCTGGCGCCCCTCCACCAGTACTCAGCATCGCCAGCAGTAGATAAGTTGCCAGACCCACCTTAGCCCCTTCACTAGTCTGTAGTACTTCGAAAATCTTCTCTATCTCTTGGATCCAGAGATCCGCCTCGTCCGGGTCAGTCCCACCCGTGAACTTGGGTGGATCCTGCCTTCTAAAATCATTCAGTCCCCTGTTCTGGTCCAGGGCTGCTTCTCTCTGAAGCCGGTGTAGCTCACGTGCATCCTCAGCAGCACGCCTATGTGCATTGTCATTCGTTTGTACAGTCATTGCTTGGACCAAAGTGGCCACCATCTCTGCAAGTTGGTTCGCGTTCACCATGTTCTGTATTCGTTTAGCAAACAGTCAGTACCCATCATAAGATAGTATTATGCATAACTATACAATATGATTAGGTAGCAACTTCAATCAATTAAAGCGAAGATCGCTTGGCAGACAATCAATTTTTTTACTCTTTACAGAGTCACACAACCTAGCACAGAAGACCTATTCCCCAAAGACTCCCGAAAGACTCGACAAGCTCTGATACCACAATGTAACACCCCGACTTCCAGGTGTCACTTTAGTAACCAAAAATAAACTTTTGCGGAAAAACAGGTAATTTTTTCGATTGATTCCTTCTTAAATAAAGCGAAAAGGAAATAGAGTCATAACCCAACCACTAAACTTACCAATATACATCAAATATAAACATGTACAGCCTCAGCTGCACTTCCACGTCACGCACACTTGCAGTGACTCCAAAGTAGTGTGCCCGTAGGCAAATATGTACAAAACCAGAAGTGTGAGTGAGAAAGAGTATAATTACAACCCACTAGGAGAAAGTCGGCCTCAATATGGCCTAAGCAAAGACCCCTATGGTCCAACTGACTCACTGTGATCCCTCAGTAAGAGAACCACACGAAAAGTCATGCGTCGGAAACCTACCCGATCCCAAAAGCAAAACGAATCAGAGCTCTACACAGAACATGACGCCTGCCCAAACCTAACCTCCTAGTGCCAAACCCACAACGATCTGAAGTCGGCAAGTTGAAGCTCAACTCCATGCGCCATAGAACTCCTTTCGTCAGACGTCCACGCTCGTCAGTCCGGTCCTCCATGACCCTTCCCCGATACGTCGCCCGGTGACCAGCTACATCGATCACCCAAGCGGTGGGGGCATCCCGATCCAGCAGCTCATATCTGATCCCCCCCGAGGGAGAGACCGTCGAGAACCAGTCGACCATCGACATCTGACAGCAGGCCGACCGCCCAAACACAAACATACAAACAAAGCCAAGGCGCTAGGGTCAACTCACAACAATAAGTACATATACACTCAACATGTGACGGGGTATATATATAAGTTGTTATATAAGCATATAAGTAATCCTAGCATGTTATGGCTCTAACATTGCTTCAATAAACAAACAGCACACAGTCTCAGTCAGCATGAATGTATGCGTGAAATGCACAATATGAATCCGGATTTGTGACGCGTTCCCGTTCGCCACAAGTGAAGCATTCCCGTTCTTCACTATGGATGGACCATTCCCGTTATCCATCCTGGATGAACCATTCCCGTTATTCATCCTTGGTGAACCATTCCCGTTATTCACCGTATGATGAACCATTCCCGTTATTCATCATTTATGCAAGGTGAACCATTCCCGTTATTCACCATGATATGCACAGGTGAACCATTCCCGTTATTCACCCGATTGAATGCAACGTGGTTAGCCAAACAACGAATCGCCCTTACCACGAAAGTGTTTAGCTCACAACCCAATCTCAACAAACCCATGAGTTAGTGTCGGTCAATACAACACAACTCGGAGTAAGTGTCGGTCAATACAACACAGCTCCACCAACAAGAATACACAAGGGTCTAGTGTCGGTCAATACAACACAGCCCAAACAACAAGAGCGCTAAGTGTCGGTCAATACAACACCGCTCCAACAACAAGAGAACCCAAGGGATTAATGTCGGTCAATACAACACAACCCCATCAACAAGAGTACGTAAAGTACTCGGTGACTTTCAATCATCACCATAGCTCACCTTAGTGGCTTTCCCCAATTCCAATAACTCACAACAAAGGTCGACTTTTCCCCGTCTTTCGTAAATATTTTCCCCTTCAGTTTTCCTATACTTAAACAATAATAAAAATGATTTCAATTCAGATTAGTCAGGTTATGAGTTTATTTCTCAAAATCTAGGTTTCCCAAGTCTTTAGTTTACAAAATTCTATTCATTCTAGGTTTTCCGAAAACCAACCACCCAAAAGAAGTTTCCCGGGGAAAGTCTAAGTAAACCAACGAATCCCAACAAATGGCTAAGTCCCAAACCCCTCGTTTGAACTTGCCTAGGGTTGCTCATCCAACCCGAAACATCAAAGATCACCAGATCAATGAATCTCCACTCCGAAGTCGCGTCAAAACGCACAATCCAACAAAGCACAACATCACAACATCAGTTCATCAACATAATCAACATCAAAGTAAAGCATAAGTCGAATTGATCGACGCCTATCATGCATTCATAGCTAATATATAGTAAGTTGACCTAACCTCGAGCGGTTCCAGCTTCGCAAACAAAGTTCTCCTCAAACAATTGCTCTGAGTCTTCCAAAGTTCCCTAAACTGAACCTCGGAGAAAAACAAAGCAGAATCCAAACAAAATCAATTAGTTCGATCGCAAAACAATACATAAACGATAGACAAAGCATTAAAGCTTCAGAATAGGACAATCAGGTACGAAAAGACAAGTTTTCGAAACCGAAAAACTCCCCCTAAAGGAAATGGTCCACGGCCTCAAAGGAAAAAGAGCTTCGGCTCTTTTTCTTTGATCAAATCAGTTTACAAGGTAGTTTTAGGGTAAAACTAAGGCAAAGAAACTGTCAGAACAATTTTCGGACAAACGGGTCGAAATACGGCTATCCAGGGGCATTTTGGTCCAAAATAAAAGCTCAAAACCTCAAAGTTATCAGATCGGAAAACAAATTTGACAGCAATGATCCTCACGACATATGTAACAACTAATCCTAAAGGAACGAAGTCAGATTATGACTTCTCGACAATAAAGTTTCGAAATGTGAGCAAAAAGGGTTTTGAATCAGTTTTTCAGATCCCTGTCAACTGAATCACAATCAGAGTTTACTGATAGAGGTTTTAGGCTCTTGGGAACCTAGAGAACATAACCCAAGCAAGAAATCGAGGAAATCGGACAATTTTAGAAAAAGCTCAAAACTTAGAGCACAGAAACGACGTCAGAAACGCAACAGAAACAACAATCAGAGATAGGATTCGTGTTAGTTACCTCGATACCTAGAAGTAGGGACGAACTACCCGAAGATTGGTCAAGTTTTCGCGAAAATCTCCTCCCCCGTTGCTCTCCACGAATTTGGGCCACTAATGGAGGAAAATGGAAGATATTTTGCTTTTTCGCCTATTTATAGGCGGGCGAAATCCCAGGAAAATGAAAATTTCGCGATTCCGATTTTTGCAGCACGTTCACCAAGGAATTCTAAGAGAGATTCTGGCGTCAGAAATCCAGAACTCAAAACAAATATCTATGATATGGGAAAAACGATATCGAAAATCTCAAAAGCGGTGTAAGTTAAATCTGTCCCGAAAAACTACTTTTTGCTGTGATCGCCGGACGACAAAACTTCCTTCTGAAGAAAGATTGGAACTGTCGAAACAAATCTGGCAACGCGGACGGAAAGTCCGTTAGAAGTCCCGAATAGAAAAAGTCTTCATCCATCGCTCGAATCTAGGGTTTTGAAGCAAAGAAATTAGCGTCGGCGAACTTCCGAAAAGTGAATACTATCGTGCGTACAGTCCAGAGTTCCGAAATGAAACGCTGGTCGAAGGAAAAATAAAGAGAATCTTTAAATTTTCCAAGGATTAGAAATCTCCCTTAAAACGTTGCTCTAGAAGCGAAAAAGCCTATTCTGGACACGCTCGCCATAAGGCAGATGTGCAGACGACTCGTACTAACTCCGAAAGCAACTACGCAACATTCCTCAAGTAATTCCTGAACTTTCTTCTTCATTAATCTTTCTCTAATACCAAACTCCTGTCACGCTCACACTGATTCTACGCGTGAGTCGGAAATTAACTTGTTCTGAAAATCCAGGTCTTACACCCGAAGTTTACATCACATTTTTGGGGAGCTCTTCAAGAAGCTTTGGGAACGAGGCTGAGACTAAGTTCTGCTTATCATCCTCAGACTGATGGACAGACTGAGAGAACTATTCAGTCGTTGGAGGATTTGTTACGCGCTTGCGTTCTAGACAACAAGGGCAGTTGGGATACCTTATTGCCATTGATTGAGTTCACATACAACAACAGTTTTCATACGAGCATTGGTATGGCACCGTATGAGGCTTTGTATGGCCGCAAGTGTAGAACACCTTTGTGTTGGTACCAAAACGGAGAAAATCTGTTGGTAGGACCGGAACTTCTGCAACAGACCACTGAGAAGATCAAGCAGATCAGAGAGAAGATGAGGACTTCTCAGAGTAGACAGAAGAGTTATGCAGATCAGAGGCGCAGAACTCTGGAGTTCGAAGAAGGAGATCATGTATTTCTGAGAGTTACTCAGACGATGGGAGTTGGTCGAGCAATCAAGTCAAAGAAGCTTAAGCCCAAGTTTATTGGACCGTATCAGATCACTCGTCAAATTGGACCAGTCGCTTACCAGATTGCACTACCTCCATTTCTATCAAATATTCATGATGTATTCCACGTGTCACAACTGAGGAAATATATTGCGGATCCGACACATGTTATCGAGCTGGATGACATTGAGTTGAAGGATGATCTGTCTTTCGAGACACCGCCAATTAGCATTGGTGACACCAGGATAAAACAGTTGAGAGGGAAAGAGATCGAGTTAGTGAAGGTCATTTGGAATAAAGACACTAGTGATGCGACATGGGAGCTGAAGGAGAAGATTCAAGAACAGTATCCAGAACTTTTTACTGACCCTTAAGTTTCGAGGTCGAAACTTTCTTTTTGGAGGGTAGTAATGTAAGGCCCGAGTTTTTAAGTTTATGCTAAGTGAATAAACTTCTTATTCACGATTAGGGTTGATGTAATGTGAAGGGAAACCTGAACGAAAGTTTATTAAATGAAATATATTTATGAAGGAGAAAGTTCAGGAAAAGTTCAAGGATTGCATTATGATCGATAAAAGTTATAGCACGAACGTTTTACGCTTAAACCTAGGTCAGAAACCCTAGTATATAGCTAATTTTCACTTTTAGGCACGATGGCAGTTAATTCCAAAAATCTTCAGAGAAATGTTAGAACTTCTCTTTTTCCATATATCACAATCGTTTCGAGGCGAAACTCTAGGATCTACGAACGTCCGATTCCAATCATCGGAAGTTTTCCGAAACCGAATCCCTGGTATTTCAAAACCCTAGAATTTCTCGACAATGAAGACTTTTTCTATTCAGAGCTTCAAATGAATATTCCACACGCGTACACCCATTTCTCTTGATGATTTCAATCGTTTTTCCGAAGGAAGTTTTCCATTCCGACATTCGATGCAAAAAGCAACTTATCGGGTAAAATAGTTTTATACCGACTATGCTTTAGTTGCCAAAAATACAAGGAGACCTCTTTATAGTTTTGGAACTCTTTTGCCAAAACATATCTATTAATTCATGGAGAATGAAGTCGGAAAAATCAGATTCGCGAAACTTTCTTTTTCCCGCGAATTTCCAACCTTTATATATAGCAAAGAAAGGAAGAAAAACACAAATTCTCCTCCATTTTCTCTCCCAAAACCGCGGCCAAGAACAAGGAGGAAGGAAGAAGAGTTTTTCTTCATCGTTTGCTTGATCGTCGATCAATCAGTTGCTACTTCAAGGCTTCGAGGTATAGTCGCTAATCCTTACCTCTGATCGCTTTTTCCATAGCTTTTCTGTAGAGTTTTCTGAGCGGATAGTTTATGGGTTTTTGCAAAACTATCCTGAATCTTTCATTTCTGATTCTAAACCTCTTCCTTATGCGCCCAAGATCACTTCTGCCGGGTTAGATTTTCCGTTATGTCGCCGGAATTCCGCCGGAATCAATTTGAGCCTAAAATACCCATTTTTGGAGTTTTTGGTGTAAAGCTTCAACCTTTAGGCTGAAAACTATCGCCTTAGCTTAGTGCTAGTAGGATTAGTTGTCATATACGTCGTTGGTGACGTCCCTGCAAAATTTTATTTTTGGGATTTCAGTTTTGAAAAATCCTACGTTAAAAATCATGACCAAAATACCTCTGCGACAGTTTTTGATCCGATAATTTTTCCGAGTTCAGAATACCCTTAGTTACGGCTTATGAAAGCATAGGAACCAAGTTTGATCGAAGAAAAATCGAGCCCCATAATTGCACAAAGTGGCCGAGCCCTATTAGGGGGGAGGAGGAAAATTCCTTTTCCGAAAACTTGTCTTTCGCGCTAGTTTATCGTACCTTAGGGTATAGATTACTTCGAGTAACCTTAGTAAGTATCGATAGCTTAGTTTCCGATAGATTCTGATAGTATTCTGTGATTTTATTGTAAAGGTGCTTTTGAGGATTTCCCCGAGGACCAACACTTTGAGAGCGAGGAAGCACTAGTTGATCATTCTGGAGAACTTTCAGGTGAGGGCTTCTCACTGAATCTCTAGTTAATGCTTAGGGTCGATGTTTCGACATTGTTTACTGTTTATGCACTGGAATTGTGTGTGATTGGAAAAATGTTTTCTGAGGCTTCGGCTGACAATGTAGATGATTCATCTACTGAATGTTTTTGAGATTGTCTTACATGCTATGTGCTATGTGGGTAATCTAGGATGTGTGGTGCATGCTTTATATGCTAAGTGCTAAGTGTTTATGATGCGATTTATTGATATATGACATGTTGTTGATTGTGATGATTTAAATATGCTCTGTACTGGAATCTGAGATTCTGAATGGTGAGAATAGCGGGCAGGTCATGCCGATTTTATTTTGAGAGTTTTGAGAAAGTTTGATAGGACGAACGAGGTTCGGGCCTTAATTTTGTGTAGTGGATCGTGACATCCTCTGGAAGCGACTTGGGATTGGGAGATCCTGAAAATGTATAAGACTTGCGATAAGACAAAATGGAATCTATTTTATAAAGAAAATTCATAAGACCTTAAATAACCTCAAAATATTTAAGTAATGATAACAACCTCGAAGGAAGGCATTGGAAGTCAAATCATAGTTTTGGAAAAACGAGGAGTGTCGTCGGATCCAAGTGTAGCGTTTGTTTGTCGTGCTGTTGGAGCAGCGTTTGTTGTTGTGCTGTTGGAGCAGCGTTTGTTTGTTGTGCTGTTGGAGCAGCGTTTGTTTGTTGTGCTGTTAGAGCAGCGTTTGTTTGTTGTGCTGTTGGAGCAGCGTTTGTTGTTGTGCTGTTGGAGCAGCGTTTGTTGTTGTGCTGTTGGAGCAGCTATGTGTTGTTGTGAAGTGTGTCTTTTGTCGCAGAATCGACTTTACCTTAGGGTAAGATTTTAGAGACATTAATTTAGCTAGAACACGTGGCGACGTGTCGAGTGAGATCGGAGACGTTGATTGACTAATCATCTTGCATTCATGCAACATTAATGAGGTATTAACACAGGACGTACTCTGGACCTCGTCGGTTTCCAAAATGGTCATAAGACCCGGAATGCCGTGAAAGAGCGTTTGTAGACGTCTCTTGTAGCATACCGAAATGGCAGACCTACGGGTTTACTGCTGATCTGGCTACCTTTGTGTGGTGTAAGAGGCACGCGGGCCGAAATGGTTCCACCGTGGCTGGTGTTAGGGCTGATCCGTTTGATGTCCATCCCTTTCCGGAATGCATGTGGTTGACTGGGTTAACCTGCATACATATCATGCAACATGCATACTAATTTAGTTGTTGAGTGTAATTGGTAATTGTTAAACCTATTTGGAACATGCTATCTGCTATTATTGTGTTTATGTTATTGTGGAACATGCAACCCTAGGAATGACATCTTTAGCTATAAGCCTAAGTGGCTATCTATTATTTGTACCTATTGGGTTTATTATCTACATAGTTCTTTAGAGTTGACCCTCGCGTCTTCTGTGTGTGTTTTGGCGGACAACGCCTTTTGTCAGATGAGTATTGCGGACTGGTTCACCATGGTCCACCCTTCGGGGGGGATTAGGTATGAGATGATCGATCAGGACGACCCCGGGTCGTGGGTGGTTGACCCCGCGAGCCATCGAGCGACGTATTCGGGGCGCATCATGGAGGACCACATGGACAGTGGAGGACTCTTGAGGTCAGGAGTGTTGAGGCGATGCTCTATCAGCTTCAACTTGCCACCGGGCGTTCACTGCGGACCAGGATTCGGAGGAGCACCGCCGCCACCGTCATCTTCAGAGGAGGAGGATCCCTCAGAGGAGATTCCAGTGGGAGTGCCTTCGGCAGGGTCTAGTGCACCCTCTGTTGCGATCATTGATGATCAGGGTTCGGGCCCTAAGCCCGTGAGTCCAGCATCGGAGCGCACTGCGGTTGCGAGGGGAGGACGGATAGGGCTGGTAGACTTGGTCGTTCTGGATTCTGATTCAGACGACGATCATGCTAGCACATAGTTTTGAGTGTTGGTATGAGCTCCTCGAGTTAGGATTAGTGTAGGAGTAGAGTTTTAGCTCTGACAGTCTTGCTTCATTTGTTACTTAGGGGACAGGGTAGATCCGCCTATAGCTTTTTGTGTGGTTTCCTTACGGGAATCACAGAGAGTTGGTTGGACTTAGGAGGTCTTATTCTCAAGCCATTGGGTCAGCTGATTCTCAGTTTTGAGGGATGGTGTTGCGGGCACTTCACCTTTTTCATTTGGTTTGTATATATTGCCTACGGGCGTTGCACTTTTCTTTCCGTCACTGGAGGTTACTCGTGACGAGGTTGTTACTTACAGCGGGGGCTGTTTATATATTGTATATTAGTTCTATTGCTTTTCGCTTTTGGGTTTTATTTAATTCAGTCTTGTCTTAGTTATTATCGAAAAAAAAAATATTTCACGTTTTTCCGCATTAAGTTTACTTTTGGTTACTAAAGTGACGCCACCGAAATCGGGGTGTTACACTTGGGAGACAACCCAAGTCTTGTTTTATTTTGCATGTTTGGTTGTTGCATTTTGCAGGGAATGGGAGCCTGAAGTTTAGAAATAAGAGGTGGATCCGAGGCCTCCGTTGTGTTTGGTAAAAGAGGTTATCCCTACTCTCTTAGCAAAATTCATGCATTTTTAGCATATTTTTCCTTGGTATTTATCTTCTCAATCATGCATTTTTGTAAATAGAGTCTTTTGTGTCTGGGTTGTTATTTCCCTATACTTAGAAGACATGCTTCAGAGTTTTGCTCTCTGACATGATGCTTGTTTTGAAAATGTTTTTAAGAGAATACTTTATTTTGTTTTTGGGGGAGTGTTTGTATGTTGGGAAAGAGAGGATGAGACTTCGGTCTTCTAAATGTGTCCCGATGATTGAGTTGATGTGAGTCCACAAGGGTTCATCTTTGACCCTTCACTATAAATCTTCCTGGAGGATCCTGACTCACTTGCACTTCTTGGTTCTGTGTTGAATTCATTCTTTGCATGCTTTAGGAGACTTGCATTCTTGAGACTTGTAGGTTTTCTTGGACTTCAGAGCTTGTACTATACATCTTTATCCCTAGTCAACCCTTTTGAGCCTTTTGGAGAATTCTTTGTTATCCTTGTTGTGTGGGCTGGCTGTTTGGTTGGAGAGTGGGGACTTGTGCTCTTTAAATTGTTTTGGAGCTAAATAAAGTTTGAAATGTCTCTTGCCCCAAGAGTAAAAAAAAACAAAAGAAGAAAAAGGAAAAAGCTCCTAATCAAGTTGGAGTTGTAAAAAGGAAAAAAAAAGAAAGTTGAAAAAGGGGGTAAAGAGACTTGTGTTAGAAAAGTTTGTTGTTGGAAGCTCCGGGGTGTCTAATAAGACCACACTCAAACTTGTGCAGCCATAGTTTTCCTTAGGGACCACCTACCTTGTGCTTCACCTAGCCAACATTGCAACCCTTTTGAAGTCTCATTGATAATGCATGGTCAACTTTAGTTGCTCTTGAGTGAATGATTCCCAGAACCTATGACTTGCTTGTGTGCTCAGTGCACTAAATCATTTTCTCATGCTAGGATGTTAGTTCTAAATGCGTCTCATAGTGGACTCTAATTCTTCTTTATCTAAGAGTAGCATGAAGTTGAATTGTTGTATCTTCCTCTTGGAACTAACTGCATTCACTTGATCTCCCGGTTTTCTGAGAGTGTATCCCTCTTTTGGCATGTGTGTTGGGAGTAATTCTTGGAGCTTGAGGGCAAGCTAATCTTAGTGACGCTCGAGGGCGAGCTGTCGTTGAGTATAGTGGTGTGATGACCCTAGTTTAGTGGTGTTTTTAGGTAGCGTTTGGAAACAGAACAGAACAGTACGGAACGGAACAGTACGGAACGTAACGGGATGGAACAGGACAATAATGTTCGGTACACTGTGTTTGGTAAATAGATCACTGACAGAACAGGATTATAAGGTTGATTACATAAATGCCCCTGTCATGTTTAATGCTTAATTAAACATAAAAAAATGTTTTCATGATTTATTACTTTTATAAATATTGATATATAAAAAATTAAAGCATAAGAAATTAAAATGACGTCACACATTGCCAACTTCATACTAGCATGACCCAGATGCTAATTTTTTATTTAACGTAGATCCAGATGATAAAATTAAACTGTAAAAGCATGGACATTCTTTTGATTGCATATTGGTATATGCAATTCGATCTCCACCTGGTAAATAGATTGGCAGAAAGATCATATTAAATTAATGTGTAGATCTTGTGATGAAGAAGAACACAAGTGATTTATGCATTGACGAATCCAGGATGTACAATTGTGAAAAAGAGGATTGAGGGACGTGATGTGCGATTGTGGAATGCAGATGATGTTTGTGGATGATGAAAAAAAGAGACGAGGGAAACGGCTCAACGAGAAATAGAGAAGGGTGGAATGAATAATCAAGGAGATGAGAGAATAACCCTAGGGATAATTATGTCATTGTAAAATATTTTAATTGGTGTACTGTTCTGTTCTCTTGCGTTCCACCCTTTTTCAAGGAATCAAAGTGTACTGTTCCAGGAGCCTTATGTACTGTTCCGTTCCTTCTTAAAAACATGACAAACATGGAACAGAACCATGTTGTCCCGTTCCGTCCCCTTCACACATGTCTACCAAACGCTACCTTAGGGTCATTCCTTTGTTAGTTTTGCGTCTTTTTGTTGAGTCTCATGTAGTGTTTCATGCATTATCATGAATTTTTATCTTTCTTTGTGTTTTTATTTTGTTTTGGTATTTTTGTAGTTTTATAGGGACCTTTCGTGCATTTTCATTAGCTAGAGGACTTGCATATCTTTTCTATTTTAATTAAGGTTTTCTTTGCTAATTAGCTCTTGAAGCTTCTAGATATCTCCTTTACTTTGTGCCTAAGTTACCAGGTCTGAAACTGATGAATGAGGAAGGTCAAGTGGCTTAGTGTATTGAAGAAAGAGTTAAAGAAGCTTGAAGATGAGTTAAGAGGAAGTTCTAAAGGTTTTCCAGCGAAGTCAAAGCGCCTGGGCGTGCTCCATTGGCGCCTAGGCGCCAATTGCTTTATTCCAGGTTTTGGAATTGGCGCCTAGGCATGCTCAATTGGCGCCTAGGCGCCAATTACCTTCCAGAGAGCTTGTTTTTTGTTGGAATTGGCGCTCTGAATTGGCGCCTGAGCGCCCAGGCTCGCCTGTTTTGCCTATAAATTGGTTTTTAGACATTTCTCTTGGAACTTTTTGTCATTTTCTCATTTTGTAATATGTTAGAAGAGAGGGTTTGAGTTCTGGAGCTTGAGGAGCTTTCTCTAAGCCTTATGTTCCAGGTTTCATCTGTACTTTCTTGTTTGGATTTCATAGCCATGCTTGGCTAAAACCCCCCTTTTGCTTTGGGTTCTTTGTAAGACTTTGAATGTTTTAGCTATCAATCCTTTTCTATTCATGATGTTCTGAGTAAACCCTTGAATCTCACTCCTATGCTTTATCTTTCAAGCTTGAATGCATGCTAGCTTTTTACTTTTCTATAATTATAACGATAGTTTGTTATAGAATTGGGACTTGTTGTGAGATTACCCCTTCTATACTTGCTGCTAGGAATAGAGGAAGGGTTGGGGTTTGTTGGCCTGAATTGTATGCTTAGTGCTTCTAGCAAATGTTTAGGTTATCAAGGAATTGAACCTATCTTTTGATTAGGAAGGGTTTTCTTTACGAGGCATCGATAGATAACTAACTAGGCTAGAACATCAAGGAGAGACTCCGGATTTATTGAATAGGAAGGTTTGCTAAAACTGAATTAGTTGAGCAAGAACCTAAGGCAATCTCAGCACTAATTTCCACACTTTAGTACTTGTTCACTTGTCTTTTACATGATCTAAGAACCAATCAACCTTTAGAACTGAATTTTACTTGCTTTTCAACCTTGAACTTGACTCTTAAACTAAATTTGCAATCTAATTCCCTGAGGTTCGATAATTTAAAACCGGGTAGATTCTGTACACTTGCAGATTGACCAACATTATGCTTCGCGACAGCTGAAGATTCACGAGAAGAACTATTCGACGCATGATTTGGAGTTGGCTGCTATAGTACATGCTCTCAAGATTTGGAGGCATTATCTGTATGGCAGTACGTTCACGATCTACAATGATCACAAGAGTCTGAAGTATTTGTTCGATCAGAAGGATCTGAATATGAGACAGCAAAGGTGGATGGAATTCCTACAAGACTACGAGTTTGCTCTACAGTATCATCCAGGGAAGACTAATTTTGTAGCTGACGCTCTTAGTCGAAAGGTTATACATGTATCCTCGTTGATGGTCAAGGAGTTAGAACTGTTGGAGGCATTCCGAGATCTGAGTTTTGATGTGAAGATCGCGCCAGGAATGTTGAGTTTCAGAATGGTAACGGTGTCGAGTGGACTCTTAGACGAGATAAAGTTGAAGCAAGAAACCGATGAAGGACTGGTTGAGTGGCGTAAACTTGTTGCTCAAGGAAAAGCGCCGGAGTTTACTATCGGTAACGATAACATTTTACGTTGTAAAGGACGAGTTTGTATACCCAATGACGCAACAATGAGGAAGCTGATCTTGGATGAAGGGCACCAGACCAGGTTGAGCATTCATCCGGGAATGAACAAGATGTATCAGGACTTGAAGCTTCATTTTTGGTGGCCTGGAATGAAGAAACAAGTAGCTGAGTACGTGTCGACATGCCTGACGTGTCAGAAGGCAAAGGTGGAACCTCAGAAGCCAGCAGGGAAATTACAGTCGTTGGATGTTCCGGAGTGGAATTGGGATAGCGTCTCTATGGATTTCGTGACGACTTTACCACTAACACGAAGGAGATTCGATGCGATATGGGTAGTAGTCGATCGATTGACGAAGACTGCTCACTTCGTGCCAATCAATCTGAACTACAAGGTGGAGAAGCTAGCAGAGATCTACATCGTTGAGATTGTTCGTCTGCATGGTGTGCCGTCTAGCATCGTGTCAGACAGAGACCCGAGGTTTACTTCACGTTTATGGGGAGCTTTGCATCAAGCGTTGGGAACGAAGTTGAGATTGAGTTCCGCTTATCATCCACAGACGGATGGGCAAACCGAAAGGACTATTCAATCCTTGGAGGATTTGCTACGGGCTTGTGTGCTAGATCATCAAGGAAGCTGGGATGAGTTGTTGCCGTTGATTGAGTTCACCTACAACAACAGTTTTCATGCAAGCATAGGGATGGCACCTTACGAAGCTTTGTATGGTCGGAGGTGGCGTACGCCCTTGTGCTGGCATCAAGACGGGGATAATTTGGTCATTGGACCGGAATTGGTTCAGCAAACTACAGCAGAGGTGAAGCGAATCCAAGAAAAGATGAGGATCTCGAAGAGTCGTCAGAAGAGTTATGCTGACAACAGGAGAAAAGAGCTGGAATTTCAAGCTGGAGATCATGTCTTCTTGCGGGTTACCCCGATGACAGGTGTCGGAAGGGCGATCAAATCCAAGAAGCTTACTCCAAAGTTCATTGGACCGTACCAGATTACGGAACGTGTTGGGCCAGTGGCATATTGAAGGTATGAAAAACGGTAGAAAGGGGGGGTTTGAATAACGTTTTCAGTACAAAACTACCACCTTAAAGATTTTGACAAATCTTTCGAGAACTTAAGTGCTAAAGATAAGAGATAGAAAAGCACACAAGGATTTTATCCTGGTTCACTTGATAAATCACTCAAGCTACTCCAGTCCACCCGTTAAGGTGATTTCTTCCTTCTTAGAATGAAGGCAATCCACTAATCAGGTAAGAGTTACAACTGCACTTGAAACCTACAAGTGACTAACAATTACACTGACTTAGCTCACACTAAGATTCACTCTCTTAGTCTTCTCTAGGATCCGATCAACCTTGATCTCCTAAAGGAACTAAACAAACTGTTTATCAAAGAATTGTTTACAAGAGATTTGCTTCTAAAAAGCTAATAGTAAACACAATGAATTTCAGATGAAAGAAAGCTTAGAATATTTTGAATATGTCTTGCGCGTGTGTATATTTCTTCTTTTTTATTCTAGCCGCTTCTTTCAATCTTCAGCCTCTATATATACTCCAAGGATTAGGGTTGAGCGTTGCATGGGAAATGCTACCGTTGGAGGGCAGTTCTGGAAAATCCAGCTTCTGCTGTGGCTGAGAACGTTAGGTAGGTCGTCAGGAAGGTACACTTGCTTCTGATCAGGGGAATACTTCATATTGGAACTTGTGAAGCCGGTTGATCAGAGTCAGAGGGAAAGCACAGATCCTCTGACCATTGTATCTTCTGATTCTGAACTCAGAGGGATGAACATGGCCTTCAGAGTTTCTTGCTTCTGGACTTCAGAGTTTCCACTATTCAGCTTCTGGATCTTCAGAGTCTTCTACACCATCAGAACATCTGAACCTTCAGTGTTTCTTGGCTATCAGAACTTCTGGATCTTCAGAGCTTCTAGCGACTGAGTCCTCATCAGAGTTTGTATAGCTTCAGAACTTCTGAAGCTTTTCCACTGTTCATACTGAACATGGTGAATGCGAAAGCGTTGCTTGGGTTACCCTTTATACACAGTGCTTCTGATTTGTGTGAGATTGAGTTGAGGTCAGAGCCTGTAAATAGCACACTCAGAAAAACACGTTAGAGTACCACAATTGTTCATATCAAAAGGTTAACTTGTAATCATCAAAACATAGAGTTGTACTACTAGATCAAAACTTGATCTTACAATCTCCCCCTTTTTGATGATGACAAAACTAAGATTTTTGATGAACAATTCTTAAACATTAAACTGAATTCACTCAGAGTTTAGAGATATAGAATAAGACTTATCCTGATGTGAATAGTTTATCTTGCTCATTCTGAATTCAAGTCACTGCTTGATTCTGAGCTTAGCTCCCCCTGAATCTAATACTTGATGAAAACGTTAGTAAAGTCTAGATTCTGAGCTAAATGATATAAGAGTTCAGAGTGAAAAACTTATGACATAGATGAAAAACGAATAATCAGAGCGCATAAGTAATCAGAGTCATGGACAAGGTATCAGAGTCTTGGGTATCAGAGTCAACTTAGAATCACTTCAGAAGAAGTGAAATGTATTCCTTGTATTTGCCCAGTGACACATCTATGGTCATGAAGGTGGAACTCTTAAAATCTCCAAAAGAAAAATAAGTCACACTAACACATCTTACACATCAAAAACTGGGTTTACTCCCCCTTTTTGTCATAAGCAAAAAGCTTGGGGTGTGAAAAACTTAGCTTGAAGTACAAGGTACTCCCCCTTAGAGAAGGTCTAAGTTTAAAAGAAAATGAAAACGATGTAAGAATCAGAGTTAGGCGAAAATAAATAGAAGAGTTAATGCAAGGGATGAACGTTTACCACCGGTCAAGTGAGTAAATAGAAGGGTCAGTTACCAAGAACTTAACCTCGAGAAACTGTAAGAGCATTAACTTTCAGAGAGAAAGTGAAGCCTATAAAAAGCGTTGGAGAGAAAGGTAAGCTTCACACCTCGAATAATTTTCAGTAAAAAAAATGGCATCATACAACGTAGCACTAGAAGAGCTGAGGAAGAGGGCCTTTGAAGAGGACTTGTTCCTGAACATCAGGCATCCAGAGGGTGAAACTACCATCGCGGAGCTGACACGGACACTGCTGGAGGAGGACCTGCGTCCAGAGTTGGAGAGAGACCTGAAGGAATTTCTTGCCTTCGTGGAGGAGGTGCAAGAACTCAGCCGGCTTGAACTCAAGCTGCTGGAAGAAAAAGAAATCGTGGAAGAGAAGCTCAGGACTTCAGAAGAGATTCTGGAGAAAGATGAGCTAAAGGTCAGACTCAACAACATCCAGCATGTACTGGAGCGTCTGGAGAAGAATAGGTCAGAGCAGCGCCAGGAGTGCAGAAGAATGAGGAGGGATCCTCCATTCTAGATTATATGATGTAAAGAAATATGATGTAAACATAGAACAATTATGAATAAAACAAGTTTGGCAAACATATGTGACACAAATATATATATATATATATGCATGTAGAATCACAAACGAACAAAAGAGAATAAATAAATAAAAAAAGAAACAGAGTTTAATAAAAGGAAAACAAAGGTAACGAAAAAGAAGAAAAAGAAGAGATCCTAAAACTAAGGTTTGTCAGTGCGTCGCAGAAGTTCCATCATCATTTGCTTCATCTCAATCAGCATGGATTCATGAGTGTCAAGACGTTGTTCCATGATGTCGAGTCTGGATGAGCTTGTCTGAGTAGAACTGGAAGGAACATTCTGAGCAGCTTGAGGATCTGGAATGGAAGCAGAAGCAGCAGGAGTAAACATAACTGGTGCAAGTCGCTCTGCCTCAGCCTCAGCTTCAAGACGCTCTGCCTCAAGTCTGGCTTGTTCAGCCTGAGCTGCTGCTTGACGTGCAGCTTCTTCTGCTTGTTCTTTCTTTCTCTTGGCTTCTTCAATAGCTTCAAGAAGCTTATTTCTCTGTTCTAGTTCATGAAGAGCCACCCTTCTAGCAAACCTTTGCTTGGCAGCCTCAATCCTCTGACTTCCCTCTGCATGCAGGAGCTGCATCATAATTGGAAACTGAGCCACTAGCCAAGTGCTCAGATTGTTCCACTCATCAGCCACATTTCCAGCATTCTCACTGAGATCAGTCTGACCGTGCACATTGCGGAGCCTCAAGGAGGCTTCATGAGAGAAAATATTGATGCACTCAGAAAGAGATGTGGGTTGGAGGTGAGTATAGGGAATGATGGAGAGGTTGGTTTCAGGAGAGGCTGGGTGATTGCTGCTATGAGCTTCAGAGGCACCTTGTGGAGAACCAATGTTAATCATGGGAGCATTAGGTTCAGAGGTTCCAAGGTGAGGGTCTGAAGTTTCAACCAGAGGGTGAGGTGATCTAACCGAGGATTGGTTAGACACTGATTGTTCGGGTTCAGGGTCTGGTTGAATGGGCTCTTGTTGGTCAGGGACAGGGTGAGCTTGTTGAACTAAGGGGTCTGCCTCTTGGATAGGATTGGCCAAGATAGGTTCATCTGGGTCAACTAGACGTTCAGGTCTAGGGCCAGGATATCTCCTAGGGCTTGGACAGGTAAGGTAATACTCTTCCAAGGCAGACACTTTCTCTTTTCTAACCTCCATGAATTTTCTAATTGATTCAGAGTTATTGGAGGGAGAAGAATCAACAACATTGATTGGGAAGGATACAGGTGTAAAGGCTGTTGAAGAGTCTGTATCCGTGGTTCTGGCAGCAGGACGTGCTGATGCTCTGGGAGCAGAGTGATCAGACGTTCTGGGTTGTGGTTCTGTTTGGTTGGGCTCGGGTTGGTCATGGATGATGGGTTCAGAAGATAATGGGTCGTATGGAATGGTAAGGAGAGAGGTTGGATCTTCTGACCTAGAGGTTGGGTTCTGAAGCAAATTCCAGAGAGGTGCTTCAGTAGGAGAAGGTTGAAAGAAGGAAGATCTTGGGGAATGTGGTGGAGTGGTGGTTTGTGCGGTTGGCTGGGATTCAGGAATAGGAGTGAGGGGATTTGAGGAGTGTTGAAGCAAGGCAGAAATAGGAAGTGCATCAAATAAATTCAAATCATCATCAGAAGCAAGTGCAGGCTTACTTGAATGTGCTGATGATCAAGTCACTCTGGCAGGAGGTTCAGTCCTTCTGACCACTGCAGCAGCTGGTTCCACCCGAGTAGGCTTCACCACGATTCTGACCTTCTTCTGCTTCTTCTTTGGAGGACCATCCTCACTATCACTATCATCACCATCATCAGGCTTGCTCTTCGTCTTCTTGACCAGAGGGACATCAGATTCCTCTGAGGATTCTTCCAGAACCATCTTCCTCTTGGTTTTCTTCTTGGGAGGAGAAGGAAACTCTGGAGCTGGTGGAAGTCTGCTGACGAAATCATCAAGGTCAATCTCGAATCCTTGAGCCCTGAGGTCTTCAACATAGCATCTGATGGCGTCAGGATGGTCCGCTTGAGTCCACAGAGGGTAGTCTTTCAGAGGCATTCTTCTTCCTCTGATCTCAGAAGATGTGTCTTCATGAGCAGAAGCAATCTTCTTCTGGACCAAACCCATCTTCTTCAGAGAATTTGCAGTGAAGACATCACTGACAATGGTGCTCAAATCCTCTGTGCAACCAGCATTGATCAAATCTTGCACCAAGTTACTTTCAATGAGAAAGTCTGAGAGCAGCCTCCCAAAAGGGATATATTTGATTGCAGACTTGATGGAGGCGGTGGTGCGAGACTTCCGGATGCATTCCTTCAAGTAAGAGAACAGGAAGTAGGGAAGGCAGATCTTCTCCTGATTTTGGATGAAAAATAACATCGCCTTCTGGTTGAAGTTGATGTAGTCTGGGGAACTGCCCTTCGGTCTCTGATTGATGCAGTTGAGCAGGATCTTGTGCCAGATCCTGAGTTTGGGGTGACGGTCCATCACCTTGTAACTCGTCTTGCCCGGTTTGAAGGTGGTGTACAGAGCCTGGTTGACTATGTCCTTGGTGCTGGGTTTCAGCTTCGATTCCGTCAGTTGGAAACGATACCCATAAGCAGTATCTGCACCTAGCAGATTCACGAATGACTTCTCAGTGATAATGATCTTCCTGCCAAGAATGTGAGAGACCACCTGAGTGTCATCGCAGTCTGCGTGCTTCCAGAATTCCTTTACCAATTTCTCATACACGGGTCCTCGAAGTCGGTTGAAATAATTTCCCCAACCTTGAGCTTGGACTTCAGGACGAAGATCAAACCCATTTGCAGCCAAGTTATCGAGGTTGAATCTCCATCCTGCCAGGACTTGGAGTTCCTCAGGAGGAAATACGCAGTGAACGGCACAGCCCCGTTCTGCAATAGGAACAATCTGCTCTTGAGCTTGAACTTGTTCTTGTGCCGGGTTCTCAGAGCCCCTTTGACCCGTTGCCAAACCGACTACCATGTGAGGGAACTGAGGTGCATCTGCAGTAGATCTTCTGGTTTGTCTCACCATTTTGAAGAGGTTGAAGGTTTGAGGTAGAAGATGAAGTTTGAAGGATGAAGAGAGATCGAGAGAGAAATCAAGAAAGGAGGCGGTTTTGAAAAGCAGAGAGTGCGAGAGTGAAAACCGGAAGTGAGAGAGAACGTGTGTGTATAGTGGGTTTTATCAAATAACCGTTGTTGATTCAAAAAGCACTTTAAGATCAACGGTTGAAAATTAAAGATAGATAGTAACAGTAAAATACACAATCACACACAGGAGATAAGCATATCTACACGCAATCATAACAGACTGTCACACGGGCACAAGGAACTATGCATCAGAAATTCTGACACACGTGTTGTTGTCTCAGCTTCAGAGTCAGTACCAGTGGGCACACACACTCTGATTGAGTTACCTTCTGGACTAGACATCTTCTGATCAAGAAGTATCATAGTCAGAGGTTCTGATCCATCTTCACTCTGGACAAAAGTCCATGTTTAGATTTTTCAGAATAAAATTAAATCTATCTTCAGCTAAGGGCTTTGTAAAGATATCTGCCCATTGATGGTCAGTATCAACAAACTTCAGAAGAAGTACGCCCTTCTGTACATAATCTCTAATAAAATGATACTTTACCTCAATGTGCTTTGCCCTTGAATGCAAGATAGGATTCTTACTCAATGAGATTGCAGCAGTGTTATCACAATAGATTGGGATATTGCTCTCAAGGATCTGATAATCCTCCAGCTGATGTTTCATCCAGAGCATCTGAGTGCTGCATATTGCTGCTGAGATATATTCTGCCTCTGCAGTTGATAGTGCAATGGTTGATTGCCTCTTGCTTGCCCATGAGACTAGATTGCTTCCCAGAAATTGACAATTTCCAGAAGTACTTTTTCTCTCTGTTCTATCTCCAGCATAATCAGCATCACAATAACTTTACCACTTTTATCTTCTTTCTCCAAAATGCATGTAGGATGCATTGGAGTCTTTGCCACTGTAGATTCCAGCATATTGAACTTCTTCAGAAGTTCTTTAGTGTACTTGCTCTGATGGATATATGTTCCTTCTGGTGTTTGATCAACTTGTATTCCCAGAAAGTACTTTAATTCTCCCATCATACTCATCTCAAATTCAGCCTGCATCATCTCAGAAAATTCTTTGCATAGAGATTGATTAGCAGAACCAAATATAATATCATCAACATAAATTTGCACAATTAAGATATCATCTTTATAAGTCTTGCAAAAAAGAGTTGTATCTACTTTACCCCTTACAAACTCATTCTCCAGAAGGAATGAGCTAAGTCTCTCATACCATGCTCTGGGAGCTTGCTTCAGACCGTAGAGTGATTTCTTCAATTTGAACACATGGTCTGGTTTCTTTTCATCTTCAAAACCTGGGGGTTGATGAACATAGACTTCCTCTGAGATATAACCATTTAGGAAGGCACTCTTTACGTCCATCTGATGTAGAACTATGTTGTGATTTACTGAGAAGGAGATCAACAGTCTGATTGCCTCCAGTCTTGCTACCGGAGCAAATGTTTCAGTGTAGTCTATTCCTTCTTGCTGGCTGTAGCCTTGAGCAACTAGCCTTGCCTTGTTTCTGACTACATCTCCTTTCTCATTTAGCTTGTTTTTGAATACCCATTTTGTTCCAATAACATGGACATTCTCAGGCTTCTTCACTAAGCTCCAAACATCGTTCTTGGAAAATTGATTCAATTCTTCTTCCATGGCCAGAATCCACTCCTTGTCCTGAAGAGCTTCATCTATGGACTTGGGTTCAATTAAGGACACCAATCCTTTCAGACTCAGCAAGGTCTCTTCAGAGGGTCTGAAGGCAGATCTGGTTCTGACTGGTTCATCTTTGTTGCCCCGAATCAATTCCTTAGGGTGAGCTGCAGTGATTCTGCTCTTCTTCAGAGTTTGTGAGTTAGAGGGACCAGCTTCTTCCTCTGGTTCATCTTCCTCTGGCTCAACTTCCTCTGGAGCTTTGCCTTTGTCAGAAACATTAATGCTTAAATCTGCAAACTTTTCAACTAGCTTTGACTGGTCAGAGTCAAGCTTATCATCAAATCTAACATGAATAGATTCTTCAATAGTCTTAGCATCAGTATTATAAAATCTAAAACCTTTAGATCTATCAGAATAACCAAGTAATAGACACTTAGAAGACTTAGCATCAAATTTATGCAATCTATCCTTAGTATTGAGAACATAACAAACACAGCCAAAAGGATGAAAATAAGAAATGTTGGGTTTTATGTTCTTCCACAATTCATAAGGAGTCTTATTCAGAATTGGTCTCACAGAGATTCTGTTCTGAATGTAACATGCTGTATTTACTGCCTCTGCCCAAAAGTGCTTAGCCATGCCAGTTTCTTGGAGCATGGTTCTAGCCATCTCCTGAAGAGTTCTGTTCTTCCTCTCAACAACACCATTTTGTTGAGGAGTTCTGGGACAAGAGAAATCATGTGCAATTCCATAGGAATCAAACAGACTCTCAAACTTGTCATTCTCAAACTCTCCACCATGGTCACTTCTGACACGCACAATCCTACAAGCCTTCTCGTTTTGCACTTGAGCAATGAAGGTAGAGAACACAGCATGAGACTCATCCTTGCGGGTTAGAAACTTTACCCATGTCCAGCGGCTATAGTCATCAACGATAACCATCCCATATCTCTTGCCACCTATAGACTCAGTTTTCACTGGTCCAAACAGGTCGATATGCAGAAGTTCTAACGGCCTTGAGGTTGAGACAACATTCTTGCCTTGAAAGGGACTTTTGTGAATTTGCCTTTCTGACATGCTTCACAAAGAGCGTCTGAAGCGAACTTCAGATTGGGTAAGCCCCTGACAAGGTTTAGCTTGCTCAGCTGAGAAATCTTTCTCATACTGGCATGCCCTAACCGTCTATGCCATACCCACTGCTCTTCATTAACAGACAGAAGGCACTTCACATTCTGAGCCTCCAACTCAGATAATCTGATCTTATAAATGTTGTTCTTCCTCTTGCTGTTAAACAGAACAGAGCCATCGATCTGACTTACAGCCCGGCAGGACTTTTGATTGAATATAACATCATAACCCTTGTCAGCTAATTGACTTATAGACAATAAGTTATGTGTTAAGCCGTCTACCAATAAAACATTATCAATGCATGGACTACTATCTACACAAATAGTGCCAGTACCAATAATTTTACCCTTTTCATTTCCTCCGAAGCCAACTTCGCCTCCAGGCTTAAGTTTCAGCTCTCGGAACATACGCTTTTCTCCCGTCATGTGACGCGAGCATCCACTGTCCAGATACCATGATTGGTGTTTCAGTGGAGCTATCAAGGATATCTGCAACATAGATAATCTTGTCCTTAGGTACCCACTTTCTGGGTCCTCTTTTGTTAGTTACCCCAGAGGTTCTGATCACCTTGGGTGTCTCAACATAATATTTTAAAGGAATATTTGCATGATATTTAGTCATAGAGAAAGATCCCTTTTTAAGAGGGTTTTTAGCAATTTTAGCAGGTACAGGATCAGGCAATATGGTACCAGAGGGAACAAAGCATTCATACAAGGATTTAGCTTTAGACACAGAAGGCTCATTTCTAATTAGTTTAGAATAGCCAATGCCATGCATTCCATTTCTGCTTACGCCATAGATCATTGAAGCAATTAAGCTTCTATCCACGCTTTTAGCTAGGAATCTTTGAAAAGACTTTTCATACTTAGATTCATTTCTACAATCAGAGGCATCACAGGCAACAATTTCTTCTAACTTAGCAATCTGGTTCTTAAGCACAGAGTTAGAATTTACCAAAGCATGATTTTCATTTTTCAAATCAGAAATAATTTTCTCATGTTCAGAAGGAGTCTTGGAGACAGCAGATAAGTTCTTTTTCAACTTTTTATGCTTAGGCAATAAGGAGTTATACTTATCCATGATATCAGACAAAGCATGTTCAGTTCAGAGGTAGAGAAAGAAGCAAATACCTCATTTCATCGTCTGAGTTAGGATCTCCTTCTGATTCTGAGTCAGAGTCAACAGCTTCCTTTGACTCTGCTTCCTTGTCTTTGACAATTGCCATGAGTCCTTGGACTTCACCATCAGAGTCAACATCCTCTGACTCTGATTCATCAAATGTCACCATCAGACTCTTCTTCGTCTGAAGTGCTTCTTTGGCTTCTTGTCCTTCTTCAACTTTGGACAATCACTTTTGTAGTGCCCAGATTCTTTGCACTCAAAACATGTGACTTCCTTGATTGAAGACTTCTTCTGACCTGAGGATTCAGACTTTCCTCTTGCCTTTCCAGAGCCTTTGTATTTGCTCTGTCTGTGCTTCCAGATGCGGTTGAGTCTCTTGGAGATCAGAGTCAGCTCATCTTCATCAGAATCTTCTGATGCTTCTTCAGATTCTTCTTCTTCAGCTTGAAGAGCCTTTGACTTCTCAACCTTAGCCTTTTCAGATTTGGATTCAAGGCTATGGACTTTTTCCTCAGATCCTGCATCTCTGAGCGTTTCAGCTCATGGCATTTCAAAATGCTGATGAGTTCTTCTAAACTCATATTCTCAACGTCTCTTGTGAGCTCTATTGAAGTCACCAAAGGCATCCAACTTTCAGGAAGACACCTGATGACCCTTATGACATGATCTTTGTTGTGTAGCTCTTGTTGAGAGGTCGTATGCCAGCTACAAGCAATTGAAATCTGGAGAACATTTCTTCAATGGACTCATTTGGCTCCATGATGAAGGATTCATACTTTTGGATCAAAGACAATGCCTTTGATTCTTTGACTTTCTTGTTTCCTTCATGAGACATCTTCAGAGATTCAAAAATGCCTTTAGCAAACTCACGATCTGTAATCTTCTGGTACTCCTCATAGGAAATAGCACTTAGAAGAATTGCTCTTGCTTTGTGATGTTGTGAGTACAGCTTCTTTTGATCTGCAGTCATCTCTGACCTTGGGATCTTCTTGCCATCTGCATCAACTGGACGCTCATAGCCATCCACAATAATATCCCAGAGATCTGCATCGAAACCCAGAAAGAAACTTTCCAGTCTATCTTTCCAATATTCGAACCTTTGACCATCGAACATAGGAGGCTTTGCGTTGTAACCATCTCTTTGAGTTTCACTGGTGGTGGCAGCCATTGTTTTTCACACCGGCCCGGATCACTGAACACTGTTAGATGTGGTAATCAGAACTTGCGCTCTGATACCAATTGAAGGTATGAAAAACGGTAGAAAGGGGGGGTTTGAATAACGTTTTCAGTACAAAACTACCACCTTAAAGATTTTGACAAATCTTTCGAGAACTTAAGTGCTAAAGATAAGAGATAGAAAAGCACACAAGGATTTTATCCTGGTTCACTTGATAAATCACTCAAGCTACTCCAGTCCACCCGTTAAGGTGATTTCTTCCTTCTTAGAATGAAGGCAATCCACTAATCAGGTAAGAGTTACAACTGCACTTGAAACCTACAAGTGACTAACAATTACACTGACTTAGCTCACACTAAGATTCACTCTCTTAGTCTTCTCTAGGATCCGATCAACCTTGATCTCCTAAAGGAACTAAACAAACTGTTTATCAAAGAATTGCTTACAAGAGATTTGCTTCTAAAAAGCTAATAGTAAACACAATGAATTTCAGATGAAAGAAAGCTTAGAATATTTTGACTATGTCTTGCGCGTGTGTATATTTCTTTTTTTATTCTAGCCGCTTCTTTCAATCTTCAGCCTCTATATATACTCCAAGGATTAGGTGAGCGTTGCA